>NW_026453325.1:0-142411 GCF_025200985.1 Drosophila gunungcola
CTTTAAGTCGCGCTTGTCGGCGAAATGCGCTGGTAGGCATTTTGAACTAGCTGTCCAATCTAAGGGGGTTTTATATGATTCAATACTGCGCTCCGCTTGACCAGTAATTTTGTTACGGATTGCTAAAAGAATTCCATAATATTTTGGTGAACCAATTCTGTTTTCATAGATTTTTACACCCTCTCGACACTTTTCCTCCATGATGAATATTCACTTTTGTTTCCTGAAAAGTCTCTAAGTGTCCGAACAATGTCTGGTAATTTATCTAACTCACTAAGATTGTGCGTTAATTCTCTTTTAATTGTTGGTCTGTATATTGGAAAAATCTTTATTGGATATTAAGTATTTCCTTTACTAGTCTACTGAGATTTGTCTCTAAGATTGGTTTTTATTTTTTTCCTCAATGTCCCTCTCGGTCATGATTCGTGTGTTTATTTGTGTGGAACTGGCTGATGAGGGTCCGGTAAGATTCGCGAGTCTGTCTGCCAAATCTTGTTCGGTCATTTTGGGTATGGATATATGAGCAGCGAAAAGTTTAATTTAATTTTTTAATTTTAGTTATTCAGAATTCGGAAGTTGTCTTCTAAGAATTAGGGTGTGCGATTTTTTATAACCTTTGTAATTATTGTGTGGGAATTTTATTTTCCCTATATTTTGGATTTTTTTCTTTTTAACTCACTAAAATATGTCTTCTACACTTTATATTTGGGTAAAACTTTTTCTTCTTTGAATATTTTCGATTAAATATTTTTTATGTTTTTGTTAATAAATTGCTTAGAAACTATTCTTACAGTAGTAACATATCTCGGCGTGCTCTCGTGATGACAGGTTCGGCAGATTCCGTTTTATCCCAAGCTGCAACGATCTCCTGAGTGTGAGTTTACTAAGGGGCTTTCACTGTACCTTAATTCACGTTCCCTTCGAACGGATAGTAAAGGGATCACGGCGATAAAATTTGGCCTGATTATTCCAAGTCCCGTTTTTTTTTTTCAGGAGTGACAATTCGCATCGTTTTTAAACGGCACTTTTTCACTTCTGAATCTCGGGATTTTTGGTTTTTCACTTCTCAATGATTAGGCGGAGGTTCGAAACGAAACGTCAGAATTTCTTATTTTCTGAACTTCGCGAGACGCGGAACTTGTTATCCTTTCGCGGTTTTTACTCAGGTCCCTGTTCGGGCGCCAGTTTAAAGATTGATTATGATTTTGATATAAAAAAAATCAATCTTTTCTTTATTGAGTTGGATTAAGAACTGATTTACTTAGGTTAAACAATTGTCTCTGCCGCTGTGGTGTTTCTGCTGACGTTCTTTCATATTATTGGTTGCTGCTCTTGGTCGCCGTTGCTGTTGACCAAACTTAATTGTAATTGGCCAGTGCATTTTAATTGTTTTTATTGTATGCACTTAGTTGAGTTCGATCAACTTTGCAAATTGGCTGTTCTGATTTCCCACGATCGCTGACGAAAGGTGCAAGCTCAGCGCAATGAGGGCATAGCTTTGCTGCTAGTTGTGCAATAAATGCTCTCTTCTTCGGTTTGGGAAATTGTATTATTGAGTGCATTGCTTTGCTGTTTGTTGTGCAATCGATGCTTACTCTTTTCTTCTGTCTGGGAAATTGTATTATTTTGGGTACAAACATTTCAAGTCTTTAAAAAATTCCTGCAGTTACCCAAGCTTTGGATTTTGCTTTCCAGTAAAATTCCTCTTCCTTAATGAACCCCTGAATTTCTTCTGGGTATGTGGTGGCAGCTCCATTATCGTCCGAGGCCGCTTCGCCCTTAAATTTGAGGCTATGAATGGAGAACCTTTTTAGCAACGAAATCTATGCTGGAAGAGGGCTCTCCATTTTGCTCGTGCAGTCCATAAGTCCTGAGTACCTTTTCCTGAATGATCCGCTGGCTTAATTCCGCTGGTCAATTCAAATGCCAAGTGCTCTTTCCATTTTCTCAAAAAATGGTGCACGTGCTCTACTGGTAAATTTTGTAGAGACAGAATTTTAGAATTTGCATTTTGTTTCTATGGACTTTTCGTTTTAAAGGAGCTCTGTTCTTTCCTTTTTGCCATTGTGAAAGCTGAAATTTGTTTATTTTAATTATGTATTCACTTTTTGATTTAATCAAGCTGTGTCACCTTTTACTTACCATTAAATCTTGACTTTTCTTTAACGCGTGTGCAAAGCTCAAAATTTTTGCACCTACTACAACACGCTTACATTGGCAGATCAAATGTGGGATTCTCCTTTTTCCAAAAGCACCCCATGCGAATGACACATGCACAAAGGCACTAACGCGTTAATTGACAGCAAAAAAATATGTATCGATATTTGGCAATCTAGTAGGAACTGGGTTTTTAGCGTGCTAAAAGAGTCCGTGTAAGCGAGGGCCAAGTGTTTACACAAGACTACACCACTCGGCAGGTCCCTGATGAAACACTAATTTTTAAACAATAACACAACATTAAAATTTCTCAGTTGTATAGTACATATCTTTATTTGCAATATTCATTTTTATTAACGACTATTGAACGCGATTTAATGTTAAAATTAAATTTTTTTTGGTAAAGCTAATTTTCAAGCTGCGTTCACTGCAACATCCACGTGTTTTTTTTTTGTTTTTGTACATATGCATTTTATTTATTGAATATTCTATGAATTGAGACTAACAATAAGTATATAAAATCTTTAATTAAAAACTATATCTGGCGAGCTGGTTTGGATGAGAATTTAGCTAGGTGTGGTAGGACGCTTTTGGTTTTCATATTTCATCTTTTACGGGTAGAATGCCATGTGGATGTTGTCGTTCCGAACATACCAAGTTGCCCCAGTGATAGTTCTCAGGATTTTTGATTGTGCTCGCTGGATAATGTCGATGTTACTGCTGCTCGCGTTTCCCCACAATTGGGAGCCGTAAGTCCAGACTGGCTTAAGCGTTGAATTGTAGAGCAGAACCTTGAAGTCCTGGCAGAGGGGGGAGCGAGCGTTTATGAGCCAATAGAGGCTATTGGATTTTAGTTTTAGATAAATTTTCTTAGCTTCGGTATCTCTCCGCCATGTAAGTCTCCTGTCTAGGTGGACGCCAAGGTACGTTACATCGTCAGCTTGTGGAACTGGCGTGTCAGATTTAGCGTTTGTCTGTTAAGAGTAAACGTTATGTGTTTACACTTTTGCGCATTTATTTATACGCCAGTCTGATAACCACCACTCCACTACCACGAGATGATCAGCTAGTAGTGCTGTTGCCTGAATTGGGCATTTGGACCGACTTATGATCGCGGTATCGTCTGCAAATGTAGAAGTAGTTAGCCGCTCGTTCGTGGGAATATCTGCGGTGTAAATAAGAAATAGAGTTGGACCAAGGGCGCTACCTTAAGGAGCTTCTATTGTGTAATCGTCGGATGTTGTAGTGATGCATCTCACGGCGAAGGCTCTGTTGTAAAGGTACGATTAAAGTATCCTGTGAGTGTTTTCCGGCAGTAACGTTCTGATTTTATGCCTAAGACCATCGAGCCAGATTATGCGCGTCAAAAGGCATTTTTGTAGCAGTTTTGACAGGCACGAGAGTAAACTTATCGGTGTGTATGAAGCTGGTATTGTGTGATCTTTTCCTGGCTTTGGGATCATTATGATTACCAACTTTTTCCATTTTTTTGGGAAGTAGCCAACTCGTGTGATCCCGTTAAAGAGTTTACAAATAACCTCAACTGCACAGTTCAGTTAGCATCTTAGGAGTTATTAGATCACCGCCTGGGGCCTTTTTTGTTTTTAATTGCTCGCTGATGACATTTGCAACTTCGTTTGGTTGAAACAGAATTGGCGCCATCTCAGTTATAATTTGAATTGACGGCGACGGTAGTGTGAATGAACTGCATGGGGAACTGTATGGGGATCACGAGGAGAACGAGTTTGGCGGGGAATTTGAATAAGCGAAAAACAGGGGTGGGGAAATCACCACTTTCATAACTCTTAAAACTCCCTACAAATCCCGATGCAGGCGAGCTGCATAGCAACAGCGAGGGAGGCGAGAATGCCGGAGGAGTCAAGGGCAAGAAGGTCAAACTGTAAACAGCGGACCTTAAACCCGGGCAAGGCGGAGACACCGTGAATTAACGGTACCACGCTGGACATTGGACCGTCACACGGCAAAGGCAACAAAGCGAGTGCGTCTTCGCGAGACCAGTAGCAAGTTAATCAAGTGCCGAGTACCAGGATCAAGATCGCAAAATCGAGACGCCGATCGACTGTGAGTCTACAAGGCTGAGAACGGTGACGCATCCCTAAACCCTATAATCCCGCCTGGCCAAAGGCAACAGAAGGCATCGCGAGCGAAACCGGCGAGGAAGACACCACTTCGCAGCAATCACAACCCAGCGAGACGTTCAACGTGGGAGGGAGCCGACGGTGGAGCATATTTCCACATTGTCAATACAAACCCCGGCCGAGGGTCAGCTTGGCGAATAAAAGATCCTTGTATATTCCCAATCTTTCTGTGCGTTTTCACTGATCAATAGGGCGGTCACGTTAATATAAATTTGGTGGGACGAACCTTTACATCTTCTGAGCTAGCCGAACGAAATTCGTAGCGAGCAGATAAACGAAGAAAATCAGTTCGTTACATCTGGCGCCCAAACGGAAGCTGCCGATGAACAAAGAAAGGAAACGGCACGATTAGTATGGTTACACAAGAGCTCGTACCGTAGCGTCGTTAGAGTCTATACGGCCGAAAACAAGACTGAAGCCAACATCTACCAAAGTAAAGGGAGAGACGGCACAGCAAATATGAACCGTAAAACCCGAATGACGACGAACTCACATTGAGAAGAGCGACATGAGAAAATTAACGGTACCACAAAACACCTAAAAAGGAATGGCCGAAGGAAATAATGGGAAGGTCACAAGAAACAACCGAGAACCGAGTCATCGTCGGACATGGCGGCTACGCAAAGACGCGGGGCCGAAAGGGAGTATTTCCCAGGGTTCAGAGAGCAGGGTCCACCAGGGCTCCGCCGACTGCAGACCAACAGCAGCTCAACCGTCAGCTGAGGCCAGGAGAATAGAAGCAGTAATCGCGGCGAACCGCCACCAGCATGAGCGAAGGCAGCACGAGACTGCACTCAGGGATGCCCGCCAGCGCGGGAGCAGGACGCTCGGACAAGGTGGGAGGCTGCCTTGAAGACCGAAGAGGAGGAGCGCCAGATCTGGAGCGACCCAATCCTCCTCGAGAAGGTGCCTCTCCAGGCGGAGGGGACACCCGAGATTCCCCCGACCCCGAGATACATACGGATGGACATCCCGGTGGCCCACGTCAGCCATGCCTTCGGCTCCTTCGAGGCGGAAGGACTGGTGTGGAGCAGCACGCCGTCACGTCGCCCGCAGGAGCCACCGCGTTAATGCGTCAGTCCACAACGCTGGACGCGAGGCGCTGGAAGGAGGTCATCCAGGTGGACTGGTCGGAGGGACTGGTCACGAAGGCCCCAGCGGTCGTCGCAGCACGGAGACGAGGAGAGAAGCGGTGCGTCCTGGTGCAGCAGGGCAGCCGCACGTTCCTGGTGCGGATCGGACCCTTAGAAGTCATACAATAATAAAAAAAAAAAAAAAAAAAAATCACATAAATCACATTTGCACTGGTACCAAAACAAAACAAACGCACACGCAGCCACAGAAAAAAAAAAACACACACAAAAAAAAAACGGGTGTATATTTGTCCAGATTCGTATGAAAAAAAAGGAGTCTGGAAGAATTATGAAAACATACGGCTTACTTACACATTAAATAAATATAGAAGTGAGCGAGGGGTCCAACCAAGAGGGCGATGCGAAACACGCGTCGTCCAAGTTGTGTTGGTGTGCATTTTGCCAGATTCGGGCAACGAAAAGTCTGAAAGAAAAGAAAAAGTTGGCACGAGTTATGGCTCACTTTCAAGAAATCGGCGACGGGTCCAATCGAGCGGGGGGGCAGGGGGATGCAAAAGAAAACGCATCACACTCTTCTTCGGGTCCAATTTGCTGAAAAGGAGAAAAGAGCAGAAAGAAAGGAGAAAAGAAGAAATTAGAAAACTTACCTCACACGTTCAAAGGGATGGGGGCGCTTCGATTTATAGCGGCCGATTGGCACTGGACGATAGTGTCGATCGGTGGGCACAAAATACTGGAAATATCGGGACACGGAGTCACACTGTGGAATTTCGATAACATCGGGTGGCAACGCCACGCTAGGTCACGGAACCGATAGCATCTGAATACCGATCGGCTTGGCGGAGAGTGACCATACAACGGAGAGTCACACTGGAGAATATCGATAACACCGATAGCAGCTGGAGACCGATCGGCACGGCGTAGAGTGACCATCCAACGGAGAGGACAAAGCACGGAAATCAAGAAAGTCAACGGAGGAAACGTCTGGGGCGGGAATTCAAAAGTCTATGGGGAAACGTCTGGGCGGGAGATTCAAAATTTGGAAGGAGGATCGGCGCTGTGGAACTCAAGAAGGAGCTGTGAGCGTCGTAGGAACCATCTGGAAGAACGAGTTGACTAGAAGGCTACAAGTAAACGAGGACAAGTACGAGGAGAAGACACGTCGAGGGAAGGATGTCTGAATGTGGACTATACCAAGGGAGAGAGAACAACGAGTCTCTTTTGCGTTCCCGAAGTAAGGGGAGAATGTGAGGAGTTGAATAACTCCCCAAAAGTTAGAAAGCAAGAAGAGTAAGCGCATGCAAACAGTGGCTTCCAGTCATCAGTAACGCGGCGAATTTGGCCGTAGTAACTGTAGTGCGGCAAGAGAGAGTGGTGCCCTGAGCACCAGACAAGGTTAGGGAGAGTCCGAGAGGGTCAGGAATACAAGAGAGAAGCGGAGGGCCGTGGGCAGAAGGAAGGCGAAAGGTCGAGCGGTGAAACCGTGGACCTGGACACCGCTAGAGTCCCAGAACGGCAGCTTACCGATCGTTAGCGCTACGCCAACAAGGAGCGGAGTTAGTCGGAGTAAAGGGAGAGACGGCACAGCAAGGCTGAACCGTAAAACCCGAATGACGACGAACTCACATTGAGAAGGGGGACATGAGAAAAGCAACGGTACCACAAAACACCCAAAAAGGAACAAACAGACCGAAAATTGTACTGCTCCAGCGATAGAGAACGAAAACGACCAAAGATAACTCGAAATAGCGGCAGCGGTGTCGGTGTGCGTGTGTAAGTTTACGCGACTAGCGGCTCTACTTCTAGGCAAGTGCTCACGGAAAATGAAAAGCGCGGGAAAATGTTCAGGCAAACAGCGTCGGAGGTTTTTTTGGCGCTAATTTTTGAGAATTACACTTTTCACAATTTCCACCTTTTTCAGATGTTTTTTGTATACTTTAAATTGGTGCTCACTACGACGAAAATTGGGGAGTTAAGGTTGCACTAATTGTGTCGACGACGAGTATTTTATTTTGCGTATGGGCCAAAGCGACTCACTTATAATTCGAAATATATTTATGTATGACAGAATTATAATTGTTAGTACATGCAATTTTTTAATCCTTGGTTAGAAAGCTCACTATCTACCTATCTAAACACAATTAACAAAACGCCATAAATTAACTTTCAACTTTTAGCACTCTATGCCTAGTTGGCCGATTCGCCAATTGCAACTTCCTTTTTTAAATCCGTATTCCAGCGGTAGCAGGCAAATTAAACAATTAAAGTTGCAGCGGCGACGAAGAAATGGCTTGGGCAATAACAAAGGGAACGGCCGAAAAGATCCAACGAGGAAAATTTATGATTTATTTACTTTTTTGTAACTGAATTATTTCAGAGGTTTGCTTCAAATAAATATATAGACGCAACATAGGAACATTCATAAAGGGGTAATATTGGGATTTATATTAAATTGGGTCAATAACGCCCTCCTGAGCTCATCACTCAGCAATTTTCCTTTAAACATCCATCGATGAAAGAGATTTCGGCGACGGTAGTCTGCTATTTGGGAGGAACTTAAAACTGTATTTATTTAAACATTCCCCGATACCGCTAAACGAATGCTCGTACTTTTGCAGGGGTTTCCCTTTCACTTTTTTCATTTTTTTTTTGTTTTTTTTTCCCTTTCTTTTCTTCTCTTTTTTGACTTTTTTTTTGTTGCTCGCTCACTAGATCACTCACTCCCTTCGCACACCAAAGATTAGTAGAAAAAAAAAACACCAACACTAATTTAATTCCACTGATTTTTCCACATTGATGAAACTTTTGCTGCTTAATTTCTGGTCGGGGATGAGGATTAAACTATAGGCAGATATTATGCCCCTTCCCGTGGTGCAACTCCGAAACCTTCAACGCCACCGTTGACTTGGGCGAAACGCTCGATCTCGCGCCGGACACTGCTTTGACCGCCGGTTTCTTTTGCGCTTCTGCTGGCCGCTCGTCCGAGGTCTTCTCCTTTTAGAGCGGCGATTTTGGTGGCTTTTTTGCTGTGGTGGCTTCACAGCACTGCAAAAAAATTCTGGTGCGCCTGCCTTCGCCGATTTTACGGGTTGCGCTTGCCTTCGCCGATTTAGAGTGTTGCTTCTTGCGACTTGGGGCGGCACCTTTTGGCCTACGCAATAAAATGAGTCCGCTTAGAAAATCTAACAGACCTCACAGCTTCTCACTCACCCCTGGACTTGGCCGTAATATCACTAGTGCTGGGCAATTCCTTTGCCGTGATACTTGCTGCTGCTGTTGGCGGTTGCCTGGCCTGATTAAGCAATTTTGCTTTGAACTTTATATCAAACACTACTTCTGGATGCCAAACTAGGAATGGCGACTAATGACGCTGCAATAAAGGCGGCAATCTATCTCCCCACCTAATTGGAGAAATTCTCTCACTCACTCACTAAACAAAGGGCAGCACAAGTTTAATTTTTGTCACAAGAAATTAGTCTTAAGCTGAGAGGAATCGAATTAAGACGTAAAACTAATTCTTCGTTTATTTATTCCCTTTGCCGTTGTCCTTAGTCAACTGACGGGACATCAGTTCGACTCATTAAAGAATAAACATTCAACTATATGGATATAGACAAGATGTCCTTAACCTTGGCTTGACTAACCTGGTTGTTTGTTTGTAATTGAGAATTCCCCTGGGCTCTTATGATTATATATGGTTTGTCAGTGGAACTGACTTCTTACTTTTTTAAAAGGAAATGTTTATTTGAAATATTTGTTTAAATTTGTTTGTCCGCGGGACAGACTTTATCCAATTTCAAAATAAATGGGTGTGTTTTAAAATGTAGTTGTGAACGTTTATGTCAGCGGGACCGACTTTGTAAAATTTCAAAATAACTTGGTGTATTTTAAAATGTCGTTGTGAATGTTGCTGTCAGCGGGACCGACTTTGTAAAATTGGAAAATAAATGGATGTGTTTTAAAATGTAGTTGTGATTTTTTGTCAGCGGGACCGACTTTATAAAATTTCAAAATAACTTGGTGTATTTTAAAATGTCGTTGAATGAATGTTGTTGTCAGCGGGACCGATTTTATAAAATTTTCAAATTAAATGGATGTATTTTAAAATGTAGTTGAGAATTTTTTTGTCAGCGGGACCGACTTTATAAAATTTTAAAATAACTTGGTGTATTTTAAAATGTCGTTGTGAATGTTGTTGTCAGCGGGACCAATTTTGTAAAAGTGTCAAAATAACTGGCTATATTTTAAAATGTAGCTGTGAAATTTTTTGTCAGCGGGACCGACTTTATAAAATTATTTTATTATTTTTTGCTTCGAAGTTAAATAACTTTTGTCCGTTATTATTGAATTTGTTATTATTGGTGTTTCTCCTAGCTGCGTCGCTGGACGTGCTGGGCCTATATATATATATTTTGATTTTTGTAGTTATTACTTGTCTGATTACAATCCGTTCTATTGGTACTGCCTATTGTCCCTGTTTTGATATTGATTATAGTTGCGATTAGTATACTGATTTGAATTTGTACGAAATTGGTTATTTTGTCCGTACAGTTGTCTATCCAGGTTCCTATAGGTCGAGTTTCCCGCAAAATAGAGACTTCTCTCTTTTTCTGCTATATCGTACGCCTCCTCCAAGTCTGTGCTATTTAAATTTCCCCTGAGTCCTCCTAGGAATGTTGTCAGACAAGTTTCAGCAATCATCTTCTAACTAATCTTACTTGTCATTGGTTCAGCTTTTTTCATTTCAACCAGCCTAAATAGTGCCAATTTAAGTTTAGTTATCTGGTCATACAATCTTTGAGCTGACAACTGTTTATAATTTAAACCATATAACTCTGTTGTGAGTGTTTCCTCGTATCTTCTGTCACTGCAGTGTCTCACCAGTGCGTCCTTAATGTCATCCCAAATTAGATTCGCTCCCGAGGCGATAACCGCTTCGTTTGTTTTCCCTTCAATTTTTTGCCTGATTGCTCTAAGCAGCATCTGTCCGTACGGGGTCTGGTCCGTACCTCTAATCATCAGTATGATCTCCTCTACGTTATTAACAAATTCGTTCAAAGTAAAAGGATCTTCTGAATAAGTGGGCAACAGTCGGATCACATCCGGAATTCTCATAGACGCAAATAAATCAATAGGGCTGATCTGGGCATTATTATTATGTGGAGGTGACGAACTGGTACTCGAATCCATATTTAATGGTGAGGGTGTTGTTATGGGTCTTAGGGACAATGCACTACTTTGTGGTACCTGTTCACGCGCTGCCTGTCTCTTATTTCGCCCTATTTTGGAATACTGCGCATGTGCATGGAGAACTCAATATAGTGATCAACAACAATAATTCGAGTCAGTCCAAAAGCAATTTTTACTATTTGCTCTTCGACAGCTCAATTGGGACCCGGTGAGTAATTTTTTTGCATAAGCTTCCCATAGGTGAGGTAAACTTTGGCCTCCTCCTTAGCTATATTGACATCGCTGTTCACTCAAGATTTACTCGTACTTTTCGCCCCAATCACTTGCCAATTTGTAGATCCAACTTTGCCCTTCATGAGTGCTTTGTTAAAATTATAATGCAGTATATCCTGTAATATCTTTGGAAAATTCTATTGATCGGTTATCTTCAAACATTTTCTCGAATCTTGTTATATATTTAGTTATTTAAATTAGACATATTTTAGCATATAGGTGTAAATTTGTAATTGACGTTATTGGGCATAACATCCGCAGGAGCAAAATCGTCCTCACTAAATTTGTTTACCTCTAACCTCGAATCTAAATAGAACTTTTTGAGTGTAGTAGAAAAATTATTGATTTCGATCAAGCAGAAATTATTATGTGCCGTATAGATTCCTGCCGTTATGAAAAAATCCTGATTTATTTGAATGTGGTCACACAGAAATGGCCCATCCTTACTGGAACTTTTATAACCGACTTCGACTCTTCTTTGATTTCATATATCTCTGAAGATGGAATGGTCTTAGAAGTAAAGGTATTTCATCGGTTGGGGTAGTGAAAGTAAGATGTGGGATATTGATTACTGCCGGGAGTTGGGTTAGGATGTTCATACCAATTAACCCGTCGAAGATTGTTTGAAGTCAAATAGCAGTGGGGCCAGTAAGTTAATTTGGTTGACAAACATAGTTTATTTCCTTCCACATATACATATACCTAGGAAGCAAAAAATAATTTCTTTAAGATTAAACTTTTAATTGTTTTGAAAATTTATTTTTTTTTCACAAGGCTATTGAAATCAGTCTGTTACTCATTCTGTTTCAGAGATAGTTAAAACTTGTAGTCGAGTTTTCAAAAATATAGTTTCAATATTAGCGCGTTTAAAGTTTCCGGTGCAGCCAGATCGCTGTCATTAAAAAACTATCTTAGAAACGACCTTGTCGCTTTTAAAAGATATTTTTGCCATTGTAAACTAACGATAAGGCAAAAAAAATCAATTTAAAAAAAAAATAGCCCTGTAAAAATTTGTATTCCCTTGCAGAGGGTATTATAATTTTGGTCAGAATTTTGTAACGCATTAAAGGAGACGTTCCCGACCCCATAAAGTATATATTCCTGATCAGAACCACTAGGAGAGTCGATCTAGCCATGTCCGTCTGTCTGTCTGTTTTAATACCGCTTACCAGCTGTGTAAAAACCAGCGCTGTGCCTATAAACATCTTATAAATAATAATGCTAGTACCATTTTTTATTACACTCTCAATTAAAAAATGTTACCAAAGTAAAATATCGTCAGATTTTTCAAAAGTAATGCCAACATTCAAATATTTTATATCACAAGTTTTGGGAAATCTAATGAAATATCGTTTTAGTAGTGTTAGCGTTTGCTAACCCATTGATTGAAGAAAAAGCATTTTGTAAATATTAATTCAATATTTTAATTGTAATCTTGAGTGAGGAAAACCCATTAATTTCATTGTAAGTGAAGAACAAGCATTTTAGTTCCATTCCATTGTATTTTTAAGTGCAAAACAAGTATTTGTAAAAGTTATAATTCCATAGTTTCAAATAAGAGGATAACATGTACAAAATTATGCCTATATATACAGCCGCAAACGGGCACACTGCCTATGTCAAGTTAAAACCGAACCGGTTCACAAAGACGAAAAAAGCTCCGCGTGTTTTATTTTTATCTTGGGCCGATTCACCATCAATCCAGCAACACCAAGCAAACCTGCAGAAGCCTTCAACAATCCGCATCAAGATCAGCAGCAGTGGCTTACGCGACATTCTCTTCAACATCCAACAATTCCTATGATAGCCACCGGCTAACTTATCCATGGTCCATCGAGGAGTTAAAAGGAGCAGCGATTTATCAGACAAGGTAAAATTTTTGTTATAACTTTTTTCCCCAATGTAAATTGCAAGTTAAAAAAGAAATAGCAACCACGTGCAGACACACACAAGTGCAAGTGCAAAAATACACTCTCACATACAGTTCACAATTTTAGCAACCACGTGCATACACACAAGTGCAAGTGCAAAAAAAAATACAATTTTCAACATTCAAACTAGCAACAAATAAGTGAATATTAGCAGTTACTCCTACAAAAATACATAAATAATAGGCGATCTATATTAAATAAATTTACACTGAACTACATTTATACTGCTCCTCAAAGGCGTACCTTATTGCTACGAAGAACACATGCCAGTTATTATAGGCTTGCCTATATATAATAATATATATATATATATATATATATATATATATATATATTTATACACATTATCAACATACACATACACCCATTTATTTAAAAAAAATTAATAAAGTCAGTGCCTCTGACACCCACACTTACACTCACTTGCTTTTGAAAATTTTACATCAACTTTCACAACGAAATTTTATTATGAAATTTTATAAAGTCGGTCCCGCTGACAAAAAATTTCACAGCTACATTTTAAAATATAGCCAGTTATTTTGACACTTTTACAAAATTGGTCCCGCTGACAACAACATTCACAACGACATTTTAAAACACACCAAGTTATTTTAAAATTTTATAAAGTCGGTTCCGCTGACAAAAAATTCACAACTACATTTTAAAATACATCCAGTTATTTGAAAATTTTACGAAATCGGTCCCCGCTGACATAAACGTTCACAACTACATTTAAAATACACCAAGTTATTTTGAAATTTTATAAAGTCGGTTCCGCTGACAAAAAATGCACAACTACATTTTAAAATACATACAAATTGATGTAATTTTAGATTTTTAAAAACATCTGGCAGCTTTAGGTATTTGGTACTTATTAGTATTTTTCCATTTGAATCGAAAAAATACATCGATTAGTTAAAAGAGCATATTTGGATAGATAATCTTTCGATAATAGTCTAGTTTTTTGGTACTTATTAGTATTTTGGTCAAAAAAGCATATTTGGAGAGATAATCTTTCGATAATAGTCTAGTTTTTTGTTTTAGCTTCCATGAAAAGTTTCTACCATTTCTTAGCATTTTTCAAAGGCTAGTTAGCTTTTAGTCGACCCAAAGAGTTGGCAACACTGACGATTGCAAATGGCGGTGAGCCACCATTATTTTTTGGCAATGGCCGGTGTTCTGCACAGTGGGCCAGTAAGTTAATTTGGTTGACAAACATAGTTTATTTCCTTCCACATATACATATACCTAGGAAGCAAAAAATAATTTCTTTAAGATTAAACTTTTTAATTGTTTTGAAAATTTATTTTTTTTTCACAAGGCTATTGAAATCAGTCTGTTACTCAATCTGTTTTAGAGATAGTTAAAACTTGTAGTCGAGTTTTCAAAAATATAGTTTCGAGATAAGCGCGTTTAAAGTTTCCGGTGCAGCCAGATCGCTGTCATTAAAAAACTATCTTAGAAACGACCTTGTCGCTTTTTAAAGATATTTTGGCCATTGTAAACTAACGATAAGGCAAAAAAAATCTATTTAAAAAAAATTAGCCCTGTAAAAATTTGTATTCCCTTGCAGAGGGTATTATAATTTGGTCAGAATTTTGTAACGCATTAAAGGAGACGTTTCCGACCCCATAAAGTATATATATTCCTGATCAGAACCACTAGGAGAGTCGATCTAGCCATGTCCGTCTGTCTGTCTGTTTCAATACCGCTTACCAGCTGTGTAATAATCAGAGCTGTGCCTATAAACATCTTATAATTAATAATGCTAGTACCATTTTTTATTACATTCTCAATTAAAAATGTTACCAAAGTAAAATATCGTCAGATTTTTCAAAACTAATGCCAACATTCAAATATTTTATATCACAAGTTTTGGGAAAATTAATGAATTATCGTTTTAGTAGTGTTAGCGTTTGCTAACCCATTGATTGAAGAAAAAGCATTTTGTAAATATTAATTCAATATATTAATTGTAATCTTCAGTGAGGAAAACCCATTAATTTCATTGTAAGTGAAGAACAAGCATTTTTAGTTCCATTCCATTGTATTTTTAAGTGCGAAACAAGTATTTGTAAAAGTTATAATTCCATAGTTTCAAATAAGAGAATAACATGTACAAAATTATGCCTATATATACAGCCGCAAACGGGCACACTGCCTATGTCAAGTTAAAACCGAACCGGTTCACAAAGACGAAAAAAGCTCCGCGTGTTTTATTTTTATCTTGGGCCGATTCACCATCAATCCAGCAACACCAAGCAAACCTGCAGAAGGCTTCAACAATCCGCATCAAGATCAGCAGCAGTGGCTTACGCGACATTCTCTTCAACATCCAACAATTCCTATGATAGCCACCGGCTAACTTATCCATGGTCCATCGAGGAGTTAAAAGGAGCAGCGATTTATCAGACAAGGTAAAATTTTTGTTATAACTTTTTTCCCCAATGTAAATTGCAAGTTAAAAAAGAAATAGCAACCACGTGCAGACACACACAAGTGCAAGTGCAAAAATACACTCTCGGCTCAAACATTACCCGCTAGTGTTGATACAAAAATAATAAATTAAATAAATTTCCACACCTTACAAAAAACTTAAAATTTTAAATACCTTACATATAAATACACTGCACTACAAGAAAACCACTGCACCACAATGAAAATTACTCCTACAAAAATACATAAATAATAGGCGATCTATATTAAATAAATTTACACTGAACTACATTTATACTGCTCCTCAAAGGCGTACCTTATTGCTATGAAGAACACATGTCAGTTATTATAGGCTTGCCTATATATAAAATATATATATATATATATTTATACACATTATCTTCATACGCCCATTTATTTAAAAAAAAATTAATAAGTCAGTGCCTCTGACACCCACGCTTACACTCAATTGCTTTTGAACATTTTACATCAACTTTCACAACGAAATTTTAAAACACATTAAGTTATCATGAAATTTTATAAAGTCGGTCCCGCTGACAAAAAATTTCACAGCTACATTTTAAATACAGCCAGTTATTTTGACTCTTTTACAAAATTGGTCGCGCTGACAACAACATTCACAACGACATGGAAAAAATGCACGGATGTGAATAGAATATTTTGAAAATAAGGCACTTGTATCATTGAAAAATCTTTTGGATCATACATCATCCCGCATTCTTGAATTGCAACTCGAGGTCTTAGAAGCACTTCCCAACGTGGTTCATTGCAAGATATTCTTCTGGTTCGTCCGGCCAAAGTTTATACAGAGTTTCCAGATCCACGATAGTCCTTCAATTGACAGTTCACTGTTGTTACTACAATCGTCCCATTGAAATTGACAAATGAAACGCAACAAATTATTTATTATTATTTATTATTATTATTATCTGTTAGATTTTGCCGCCCATTGAATATTGAATTCATTAAGGAAACTACTTCTCTTATATTAAAAGAAAATAAAAATTTGGATACCCAAAAAAAAAAAAAAAGTATATTGGCACTAATAGATGGTAAAGGACAAAAAACCTTCCCTGTACTTAATATCCTACTAAAATTTTTCGGCAAGTTGTCCTCCAAAAGAGTTTTGAATAATGCAATCTGAAAATAAAAATAATCAATATAATTTTGAAATATTAATGTGGAGAAAGCTGATTTCCTGTTTACGAAAAGTTTTACTTTTTTGGAGAGAAATGTTTAGGCTTTTTGTAAAACACTTACATATTTGAGTTCATTCCCAGTTATTTGGGAGTCGACTTCCTTGAGCTGTTCAAACAAAGTTAAGGGGAATTGGGGAAACAATTTAGTTTCTGCCGGTCCCATCTTCTTTAAAATCGCCAACATTTGGCAGTTTGTTTCGAGCATAGCCGTCATTAGGCTTTTCACCTCTACGACCTCCCCCTTGAGCTCTCGGATCTCCCTTTCGAGCATTCTAACTCTTACCTCGACCCTCAAAGAGGAAGAGGGTGCCGCCTCGAGGGGAGCTGGGGTGAAAGCAAATTTGGGCATATGTGGATCCATTTTACTTAAAACGAAAAAAATTATGTTAGCAATTTTTTATAAAAACAACTTATTATTAACAACTTTGAAAAAGAAAATATTGCTTAAATTAGTAATAGTTTTATGGGTTAGTACATGCAAATTTTTATTTCTTGGTTAGAATGCTCACTATTACACGAATGCAAAAAGTTGAAAGATGGGCCAAAACACAATTGACAAAACGCCACAGATTAACTTTCAACTTTTAGCACTCTATACCTGGTTGGCCGACTTGATTATTGCAACTTCCTTTTTTACTTCCATTTGGCGGCAGCAGCAAATTAGGCAATTAAATTTGCAGAAACGTCTGGGGCAACTCAAGGAACGCCAGAAAATTTCCAGCGACGAAATATTGTTGAATTTAATTTTTTGGCCGAACCGACACGAATAAATTGGTTTTGGGTATTGTTGGTAATTTTTATAGTTTTTCACCGAAAAAGATTAAAACAACTCGCGAACTCTACTGCTATCACGTCGGGGTCACCATGAAAATCTAATACTCTTTTGTATTAATAACGCGAAAACTTGTGACTGCAGTAGTTCGAGACGATTTATTTTGCGGAACTTGTGAGGAAACTATTTCGAAAGCACGACGACGAAAAGGAGTGGTTACAATGACGTTCGATTGATCACTAACTTTAATATTTCAATAATTTTTCTTAGAACCTAACTTATGCTACGGTGGCGGGAGACGGGCGAATTCGCAAGGGCGAACGGACGAAAGCTTTATTGGTTCCCGCCCTCGACCTACAACTAGAGATTTCAAGTGCGCAAAAAATTACATTTACTTTTTTACTTTAATTTATTAATACAAATTGACACTCACTTGCTAAAATGTAAATAGTGATAGCAGATAGTAGGTATTTTGTAAGAAACCGTACCTTAGCTTTGTCATTGTCTCCAAAAGCATTCTACAGCGACTGTTAGAATGAACTTAGAAACGTTCCTCGGGAACCTTCCTGGATAGCTTCCAAAGCAAGCATTGCGTTACACATCTAAAGAATGAATAATGATCCCTTTCAAAAGAACACATTTAGAATGATTCGAATGGTCTTGGTTTGTATCTTTTTCTTTAAAAGTTTCTTCGTGGTTTGTATTTTCTTCTATTATTAAGCTTGTACTTAATATTCTACTAAAATTTTTTGGCAGGTTGTCCTCCAAAAGTGTTTTGAATAATGCAATCTGAAAAATAAAAATAAGCAATATAATTTTGAAATATTAATGATTTCCAGTTTACGAAAAGTTTTACTTTTTCGGAGAGAAATGTTTAGGTTTTTTATAAAACACTTACATATTTAAGTTCATTCTCAGTTATTTGGGAGTCGACTTCCTTGAGTTGTTCAAAGGAAGTCAAAGGGAATTGGGGAAGCAATTTAGTATCTGCCGGTCCCATCTTCTTTAATATCGCCAACATTTGGCAGTTGGCTTCTAGCATAGTAGCCGTCATACGGCTTTTCACCTCCACGACCTCCCCCTTTAGCTCTCGGATCTCCCTTTCCGGCATTTTAACTCTTACCTCGACCTCCAAAGAGGAAGAGGAAGAGGGTGCCGCCTCGAGGGGAACTGGGGTGAAAGTAAACTTGGGCATATACAAATATTGCTTAAATTAGTAATAGTTTTATGGATTATTACATTTACTTAATTACTTTAACTTAATAATACTTGCTAAAATGTAAATAGTGATAGTAGATAGTAGGTATTTTGTAAAAAGCCGTACCTAAGCTTTGTCATTGTCTCCAAAAGTTTTTTTAAATTATATAGTTATTTTTAAGCTAATTATGGTTTGTCTCGCGCGAATCCCAGGCGTAAGTCGTATAACGCACGAATACGCGAAAGATAAATGGATTCGGGGAAAATTGTGAGAAATTAATAATTTTTTAAAATACTTTTAATTTATAAATTAATTAACAGTGTGTAAAAAAGGAGTTAATTCAACTTTGTCATTGAAGGGAATGTAAACATATTTATAACATATTTGGTCAACAGAAAATGATTCTACTTCACTGTTCACATTACAATCAGTGAGGAGAATACCCAAAGATATACTTAAGACTGGTGTGTCAAAAAAAAAAAAAAAACTATATATATTTGAAAATCTGTGGCCTTCAACAAAGAAACCATTATCTTTTTTAAAAATTTCGAAATTTTAAATGGGATATTAGGTTTGATGCAATAAATATTGTTCGGCATCTTGATAGAAATAATAAAATAACTAAATTAATATTTTCAGATCTATTAGTTTTTTCTTGTACAGTTTTGTACACAGACAATTTTGTTTCTATTTGTTCCAAAATGATCTTCGATTTCTTGACGCTTCGTTTAACTTTTTGTAAGAAATTTTCAAATTTATACGCTGTAAAGAATTTATGTGCCCACACCCAGAGAAATAGTAGACTTATTTTTAGGCTATGCATTACCTAAAAAATTCAATTTGGACTAAAATTTCAGCATTACCTAAAAGTCTCAAAATATGGACTATTTTTCTACTTTTACGGTTAAGGGTTTTAATTTTTTTTATAGCCTTATTAAGAGTAGTCAATTTTACCTAAATTTTTCTAGCTGCTTTTAAACCATTTCTGTAAAACATTTTGATAAAATATTATTGGTGAACAATACAATGTATGAATTAGTTGCTTATTGTTAAACAGTTAATAATAAAAGGAATTATTTTAAGTTTCATTTCGCTTAAATGTTATACTAGATTTACGGAAAATTATAAGCTATCGTTATCGTAAGTGAAAATTTTGTGAACCCTGTGATCCCAAGCTAAAAAAACTTGTTTCCACCATTTGTGAATCTGTTTTATTTACACTTTGCTCTTCAAAGTATTTTTTTATAATATATTCTTTTAATGGAAGTCGTCTAGACGAAATTTCATTCAAAAAAACTATCGGCTTCTTTCACAACCTGACTTGGGAGATCCTTCACCTCCAAAAACATAGTGAGTAATGTCTCCATAGTAGGCTCGAAATCCACCCGAAAATCGTTTCTTGGCCCAGCAGCGAGCCACACAGGTTAGGTTTAGACCCTGAGAGAAGTACTGAAGAAAGAATATTCGCACCTGTAACTTTAGTCCTCACGGTTAAAAATGGAATTTAAATTCGATTAGCAAGTCTTTTCGAAATAAAGGTGCCTTCTGCACCTGAATCGATCAGGCCTCGGGCTGGGAAGTTTTCTCCTAAATGACACACATGGACGAAGGCTGTGCCTAAAAGGACTCCTCGCTGATTGGAAACAATGTGGACAGAAGTGGACTGTATTGGGGTAGCTTCTTGCATAGTTGCTAAATCCTGTGCAGAGCTATTATGGTTACTAGGAATGTCTTTATGTAGGAGCGTATTGTGGCGTTCCTTGCAGGTAAAACAGTTGTGCCTACTTTTGCACTCACGCAGATGATGTCCTCTAGCGAAGCAATTTAAAAAAAATCGCCTTTGTTTAAGATAAGTTTCTCGCTCTGGTTGAGACATCTGGTGTGCCTCTTTGGAGCACAGATCACACCTGCGCACCTTTGGAGCAACCTGGGTGCGGCACCGGATTTGTGGACCTTGGAGTGAGAATACCTCAATCGCCTCTAATGTACGATACCTTTCCTACAGAAAAGTGTTCATCTCTTTCCAAGTGGGAATTTCGGATTTTTTGGTTAATGAATGCTTCAATAAAGAAAAAGTGATTTTTGGTAGCTTGGATGAGCAAAGAATGACCAAAAGGCAGACCCAATTAGAAGTGGAAACTTCAGAGTGCTCAAGCGCCAAAAAACACCCTTGAATGGTGCATTGGATTTCCTTTAAAGCTGTCCCTGATTCAACACCTATCGTTGGCAGATTAAAAAGGATTTTTAACTGGCTGTTGACGTCTTTTATTCTCAAAACGTTCTATAAGCGCCCCCCATGCGGATTCAAAACCATCATTAGCAAGTGGAGATTTGGCAACAATAGCTTTAACTTCACCACTGGTTTTAGCAGTTGTTGGCCAACGCAAATAGTCACGGTCAAACACCTCTGTATCACATGGAAGATTACAGCCTTTGGAACTAAAATCAGGCCCCGGATTGGGCAGTGACAGTGCTGTAGAAGTAGAAATTTGTGCGATTTGATCACTCAATGATGTGTTTATTTACGCATCCTTTGCATACGAAAAATGCATTCCAGATCCCTGAAAGCTCCCTTTCCTTTTTGTTCGAGACGGGACAAGAAGCAAGCCTTCTCTTACAACCGATCTAAGAACGAATCTTAATGCCTTCCATTGCAAGGTAGTTTAAACTTCGGAAACGCTTAACATTCCCTTCCATTTGTACTTTACGAAGGAAGCATTCTACAGCGCACTGTTAGAATGAACTTAGAAACGTTCCTCAGGAACCTTTCTGGATAGCTTCCAAAGCAAGCATTGCGTAACACATCTAAAGAATGAATATTAATCACTTCCACAAGAACACAGTTAGAATGATTCCAAACATGCCTTCTAATAGTCTTACCCAAGAATGCAAATATTATTGTTCCCAAAAAAGCTATTGGGTACCGTTCTATTTTTTAATTTCAATTTTTATTTATTTAATTTTTTTATACAAACACTTGCTTTTAAATTTATTGTTTTACTCCGGGTCGTTTACTTCCTCTCTCATCTTTTTGGCCATACTTTTAGTTTTATTCTTAGCCCGATTAACTCCGATATTAGCACGAATAAGTGAGAGGCAGGGAGAGTGTAATAGGTCAAGAGCGTAACAACGTTTAGATTTTGCCGTTCCAAACATCTCCTCAACGATGTTCAACTCCTAGGAGAGAATTACAGAGAGATAGACAAGAGTATCACCGTTAGAGCGCCTGCCCTTCCAACAGCATCCAACAACTGAGAGCAAGAGAAGAGAAAATTTAAAAAGTAAAATAACAAAAGAAGCACCAAATTAAATCGTCAAAGGTATTGATGATATATCTGATATCATCCACATATAGTAAAACATAAATAATTGTCTTGATATCGCCTCTATCTTGAACATACATATGTATATACAACGATCAACGGGTGAATTTTAAGTCCACATTCCTGCTCAAAAACTTCAAACCAGAATCTATCTGCTTGTTTGAGCCCATAAATTGATTTGTTAAATTAAACGTATGTAGCTTTCACGAGTGCAAATAATTCCTTGAGGAACTTTCACATACATTTCCTCCTTCAGCGTACCACTGAGAAACGCAGTTTGGATGTTAATCCATGTGATGTACTTTAAAATTATATTGATTTGCAATCGATAAAATAAAACGTTTCATCGTAGTCTATTTGATATTTTTGTGTAAAACCGCGTGCAACTAGTCTTGCTTTATATTTAATTATTCTTTTCGTTTCATCATGCTTCAAAGTAAATAAATCTTACAATCTTCAATGTTCTTATTTTCAGGCCTTTTAACAATAGTCCATGTTTTATTTAATCCATGAGCAGAAAGTTATGGTCTATTTTTCAATCTTTCGTTTCATTTAGTTACATCGTTAGCTTTATTAGCAATTTCATTTGTTTCTAGACTGCTTAAGTTTCTTGCTCTCATTCAGGTCCCTGTCGTTATCGCTATTCTTTCTTTCGTTCAGGATTTCTTGTTCAGAACATTCCATACTCTCATATAAGTTAACACCCAAAATAATACAATTTCTCAGACAGAGGAAATGAGTAAGCATTGATTGCACAACAAACAGCAAAGCAATGCCCTCAATAATAGAATTTCCCAAACCGAAGAAGAGAGCATTAATTGCACAACTAACAGCAAAGCAATGCTCTCAATAAAGTTCTAACGAACTTAGCTTGCACCTTTTGGTCAGCGATCGTGGGAATGCAGAATAGCCAATTTCCAAAGTTGATCGAACTCAACTTAGTGCATACAACAAAAACTATAATTAAAATGCACTGGCCAATTACAATTAAGTTTGGCCAACGGCGACGGCGACCAAGAACAGCAACCAATAATATGAAAGAACGTCAGCAGAAACATCAACAGCGGCAGAGACGGCGGCAGCGATGGAGCGACGCGTAGCTATAAAAACAATTGTTTAATCTAAGTAAGTTAGTTCTTAATCCAACTCAATAAAGAAAAGTTAGATTTTTTTATATAAAAATCATAATCAATCTTTTAACTGGCGCCCGAGCAGGGACCTGATTAAAACCGCGAAAGGATAACAAGTTCCGCGTCTCGCGAAGTTCAGAAAGTAAAAAATTCTGACGTTTCGTTTCAAACCTCCGCCTAATCAGTGAGAAGTAAAAAACCAAAAATACCGAGATTCGGAAGTGCAAAAGTGCCGTTTAAAAAACGCCGCAAATTGTCACTCCTGAAAAAAAAACAGGACTTGTACCCGGTGGAATAATCAGGCCAAATTTTATCGCCGTGATCCCTTTAGTATCCGTTCGAAGGGAACGTGAATTAAGGTACAGAGAAGGCCCCTTAGTAAACTCACACTCAGGAGAGATCGTTGCAGAGTGGGATAAAACGGAATCTGCCGAGCCTGTCATCACGAGAGCACGCCGAGATATGTTACTACTGTAAGAATAGTTTTAAGCAATTTATTAACAAAAACATAAAAAATATTTAATCGAAAAATATTCAAAGAAGAAAAAGTTTTACCCAAATATAAAGTGTAGAAGACATATTTTAGTGAGTTAAAAAGAAAAAAATCCAAAATATAGGGAAAATAAAAATTCCCACACAATAATTACAAAGGTTATAAAAAATCGCACACCCTAATTCTTAGAAGACAACTTCCGAATTCTGAATAACTAAAATTAAAAAATTAAATTAAACTTTTCGCTGCTCATATATCCATACCCAAAATGACCGAACAAGATTTGGCAGACAGACTCGCGAATCTTACCGGACCCTCATCAGCCAGTTCCACACAAATAAACACACGAATCATGACCGAGAGGGACATTGAGGAAAAATAAAAACAATCTTAGAGACAAATCTCAGTAGACTAGTAAAGGAAATACTTAATCCAAATAAAGATTTTTCCAAATATACAGACCAAACAATTAAAAGAGAATTAACGCACAATTTTAGTGAGTTAGATAAATTACCAGACATTGTTCGGACACTTAGAGACTTTTCAGGAAACAAAAGTGAATATTCATCATGGAGGAAAAGTGTCGAGAGGGTGTTAAAAATCTATGAAAACAGAATTGGTTCACCAAAATATTATGGAATTCTTTTAGCAATCCGTAACAAAATTACTGGTCAAGCGGACGCAGTATTAGAATCATATAAAACCCCCTTAGATTGGACAGCTATTTCAAAATGCCTAACAGCGCATTTCGCCGACAAGCGCGACTTAAAGACCTTAGAATATCAACTATATGCTCTTAACCAAGGTAACAATACTATAGATGAATATTATCAGGCAGTCTATCAACAATTATCACTAATTCTGAACCAAATTGGCAGCTTAGATGCCTCACAAGAAACTATACAATCTCTGACAGCCATGTATAGGGAAAAAGCCTTAGACACTTTTGTCAGAGGACTTAATGGAAACCTGGCACAATTGCTGGCCATTAAAGAACCACATGACTTAGGACACGCTCTACATTTATGCAGTCTGCTAGAGAATCAAAATGCTAGGAATAACCAGACACCAAAAACTCCGTATTTAGGGAGGGCACCCATGCTACCACCTAAACCTCAACAACCATATCGGATGGTAGCCGTCAAACAAAATTTCCATCCGCATCTCTACCATAACCCAAACCAATCCGGAAAACCCCTAATTACTCAAACTAACCAATTCAAATCTTATAGTCAACCTTATACAAACCAATCCGGTGTAGTAGCGTCCTATAACATACCAAAACCTCCGCCACGACCACAACCGAAACCGGTACCTATGGACGTAGATCAGTCAGTTCGATCACGTCATATAAATTATATGAACAAACCAGCAAATAATGATTATGCAGGGAAAAGACCTCTCAGCACCGCTAATGCCCCAAATAATAATAAGATGCCAAGACAGTTCCATATTCAACCAGAGACAGGAAGTAACGCGCAGCAAAATTCAGATGAAGCTTCATCAAGTTCAGAACAAGAGTATTATCAGTTGGCAGAAGAAAATAACGTTAACGAACTTCAGGAGGAATATGTATGGCAAAGCGATAACGAACAACAAGAATACATAGATATGTCAGAACTTTATTTTTTAGAATAAATCGTTCCTCACTACCTTACTTTAAAGTAACCACGGGGAACGGAAAAATTATAAAATTCTTAATCGACACGGGCTCTAATCAAAATTATATTCAAAATCAATTAGTACCAAATCCAAAGCCAAATGAGAACACTTTTTCAGTTAGTTCAGTCGGTGGTAACAATAAAATAACACAACACGCAATACTTAAGCTCGCTAATATTTCGGATACACCCATGAAATTCTTTTTACTAGACACCCTGAAAACCTTTCATGGTATCTTGGGCAATGACACAATGAAAAGACTAGGAGCAATAATAGATGTAAAAAATGATATATTAATTCTCGGAAATAAACGCAAAATTAAAATTCATCAATTAGCGACACAAGCAGTAAATACAATTGGAGCGCAAGTCAGCCATATGACCGAGTCACAAAAATCAATAATAAAACTCCTTGTACAAAGCCACAAAATCCTCTTCGCAGATCCCGATTCAAAGTTAGCATACAAAACTAAAGTAGTAGGTGAGATCAGAACTTCATCAGATTCTCCAGTTTACGGAAAACATTACCCATACCCAATATCACTCAAACAAGAGGTAGAAAAACAAATAACTGAGATGCTAAGAGATGGTATTATAAGACCTTCAAGATCACCATATAATGCACCAGTCTGGGTAGTTCCGAAAAAGTCCGGCCAGTCCGAAGAAAAAAAGTACAGATTAGTAATTGATTATAGGAAACTTAATGAAGTTACTATCTCAGATCGGTATCCCATACCCGAAATTGGAGGAATTATTGCGCAGCTCGGGGACAACAAATATTTTTCGGTATTAGATCTCAAGAGCGGTTTTCATCAAATACCACTGAAAGATACAGACATAGAAAAAACAGCATTCGCGGTAAATGGCGGAAAATATGAATTTACGAGACTCCCATTCGGTTTGAAAAATTCCCCTTCCATTTTTCAAAGAGCGTTAGACGACATATTGAGAGAATACATAGGGAAAATTTGCTATGTATACGTTGATGATATTATAGTCTTTAGCAAAAACGAAGTGGAGCACGGCAAAAACTTGGAAAGAGTATTTTCAACGCTACAAAACGCAAATATGAGGGTTCAAATAGAGAAATGCCATTTTTTTAAAAACGAAGTAGACTTCTTGGGGTACACAATATCAGAAAATGGAGTAAAAACCAACATAGATAAAATAAAAGCGATTACAAAATTTCCAGTCCCAAAAACATTAAAAGATCTCCGTTCCTTTTTGGGCATGACAGGTTATTATAGGCGGTTCATAAAAGATTACGCCAAAATAGCAAAACCCCTAACCATTCTTCTAAGAGGCGAAGAAGGCCGGATATCTAAGACCAAGTCAAGCAGAACTGCTATCAACTTGAGCAAAGATGCGATTACAGCATTCGAGAAACTTAAAAATACTCTCGTCTCCAGGGAGGTTACCCTTGCCTATCCAGATTTCGGAAAAGAATTTCAATTGACTACTGACGCTTCAAGTTACGCAATAGGCGCAGTATTGGAACAAAATCATAGGCCAATAACGTTCATTTCACGCACCCTGTCAAAGACTGAAGAGAACTACGCAACTAACGAAAGAGAGATGCTCGCGATCGTTTGGGCGCTCCAAAGTTTAAGACATTATCTTTACGGGTATTCAAAAGTGGTAATATACACGGATCACCAACCCTTGAGTTTTTCGAATAGCGTAAATAACCATAACGCTAAGCTTAAACGCTGGAGAGACCTCATTGGCGAGTATAACCACGAGATCAGGTACAAGCCCGGAGTAGCTAATGTGGTAGCGGACGCGTTGTCCCGGGCCCCCGCAGAAATTAATTCAATCAGCTCCTCAGCATCAGCCAATAGCGACGAAAGCTCGTCACACAACCTCATATTTTCAGTAGAAGCTCCAATTAACGTATTTAAAAACCAATTATTATTACTGACTGCCGATACAGATTCCTATAGCTTCGAAATGCCATTCCCAACATACCACAGACACATAATTAAACAAAAATCTTACACGGAAGAAAAACTTATTGCAATTTTAACTAGTAAACTTGATCCTAAGCTTATAAACGGAATCATTACATCCGAAGAGGTAATGGGAAAAATTCAAAACATTTACCCTACCTATTTTAAATCATACAAGGTAAGGTTTACTCAAAACGAAATAGACGACGTAACTTCGGAGTCCCAACAAAACGAAATAATTACCCTCGAACATAAACGAGCCCATAGAGATGCAAAAGAGAACAAATTACAAATTTTGAAGAATTATTTCTTTCCACAACTTACCAAGAAAATCCAAGCAATAGTTCAAGCCTGTCAAACTTGTAAAGAATCAAAATACGATAGACACCCCCCAAAAGGAGAAATCCAACCGACCCCTATTCCTAATTACCCAGGAGAAATAGTTCACATAGATATTTATATTACCGAAAAACATAGAGTCTTAACGGGAATTGACAAGTTTTCAAAATATGTTCAAGTAAAAATTTTAGAGTCAAGAGCATCTGAAGATATTAAAAATCCGTTGAGGGAAATGTTAATTGCTTTCGGTATGCCGAAATGGATAATAATGGACAACGAACGATCATTTGGCTCAGCAGCAATAAAGTTTATGTTAGAAGATGAACTCAAAATATCATTACACACCACCGCACCGTACGCATCGACAAGTAACGGACAAATAGAAAGGTTTCATTCAACCCTATCTGAAATCATGCGGTGTCTCAAAAAAGACAACGGGAGCATATCATTTGAAGATTTAATCTTTAAAGCAGTTCAAGAATATAATAAATCGATACATTCTGTAACAAAAGAAATACCCATAGACATATTTTTCAGAAGCACAATCTCTAGTTCAACAGAAGACATAGAAAAGAAACGAGAAGAAATAAAAAAGAAAATTAAAAATAAACAAACAGCCGACCTCGAATACCATAATCAAGGAAAAATATTACCAAAACTTTTTAAGCCAGGCGAAACTGTACATGTAAAAATAGATAAAAGATTAGGAACTAAACTTACACCTAGATACAAAACCGAGAAAGTAGCGGAAAATAGAACGACCACCATTAAAACACAAACCGGAAAAATCATACATAAAAATAATATAAGAACATAATTTTTCAGATTATTTTTACCAACATGCTTGGGAATAACTACAGTCCTCGACTATTCCATTTCACAAATCATCTCACTCGAAACCGGATTAGCGGCTAAACAAGACGGAACATTTAAAATCATCCACATCTTTAACCTACAAAGCTATGAAGAAACTCTGGCGAAGTTAGAAGAATCATTTCATTCACTCACCCCATCTCATCCATTACACCCATATCTTTCCTATGAACTAAAACAAATCCAAACGGATTTACGCATACTCCAAACTCAAAAAAGACAAAAAAGGGCAATAGAAGCAATAGGTACTGCATGGAAATGGCTGGCGGGATCGCCAGATCACCACGACTATCAGATCTTAGAAGACAAGATAAATGAGCAGCTAGAAAACAACAATAGACAAGTAGTAATTAACAGATTAATTAATCAAAAAATAAACCAACTTACTAACGCTACTAATGCAATGTTGAAAATTACCCAGAGCTCGGAAGAAATCATAAATCAGAAAGCAAATATTTTAAAGTATAAAATTCAATTAATAAAAGAAGAAATAATTAACATAATATACGCAATTACATGGGCCAAATCTAATACAATAAATTCATTTGTACTTACAAACACAGAAACCAAAATAGTGGAAGAAATTTTTAAAAAAGAAAATAACTTATTTTTTAACATAGAAGAATTATTGGAATTTGCTCGAATCAAGTTAGCCACAAATGGCAACGACCTTATTTACATTATTAGCTTACCAACCATTGAATCAGATAATTGTAGAACTTTAAAAATTAAAGCAATAAAAAAAGCCCAAATAATCAATGATATAAAATATGAAAATTTTTTAGAATGTAAGAGACAATTATTGGCAATAATTAAACCTTGTGAATCCTATAATGATAAGACAATTTGTAATTCAGAAAATTTGTTAGATTTAAGCAATGATACTTGCGTAAACGCTCTATTAAACCTTCGAGAACCAGAATGTAAGATGATCAACAATCAACATATACCGGATTTCGAAGAAATACTACCAGGCACCATCCTGCTAAACAACTTCAATGGACCAGTCTCACTAGATGAAAAACTTCTACAACTGCAAGGCTCTTTCATAATACAATATCGTAATTCGACGGTAACAATTGGTGAAACCATCTTCAAGTCAAAGGAAATCAACGTAGTCGAACCAGAACCTCCGTTATTCCAACTATTGGGCGAAAAGACTAAGTTAGAGGAAGTTCTCTCACTACAAATGGTCAAGGAACTCAACAATAACAACACAAAAGCGCTGGAAAAATTAAGAAGCAAGGCAACCATAGAATCTTCCGTTAGCTACGGATCCGCCATCATCCTACTACTACTTATAATAGGATCAATCACGGAACTCCTACGAAGACGTATGTCAACGGAAAGGACACCAGTTTCCGTGCCAGAAACGCAAGAAAAGCCCACGCACTCCGGACCTGTACTCTACTACGTTGCGACCGAGGACAGTCGCGTTTAAGGAGGGAAGAGTTAACACCCAAAATAATACAATTTCTCAGACAGAGGAAATGAGTAAGCATTGATTGCACAACAAACAGCAAAGCAATGCCCTCAATAATAGAATTTCCCAAACCGAAGAAGAGAGCATTAATTGCACAACTAACAGCAAAGCAATGCTCTCAATAAAGTTCTAACGAACTTAGCTTGCACCTTTTGGTCAGCGATCGTGGGAATGCAGAATAGCCAATTTCCAAAGTTGATCGAACTCAACTTAGTGCATACAACAAAAACTATAATTAAAATGCACTGGCCAATTACAATTAAGTTTGGCCAACGGCGACGGCGACCAAGAACAGCAACCAATAATATGAAAGAACGTCAGCAGAAACATCAACAGCGGCAGAGACGGCGGCAGCGATGGAGCGACGCGTAGCTATAAAAACAATTGTTTAATCTAAGTAAGTTAGTTCTTAATCCAACTCAATAAGAAAAGTTAGATTTTTTTATATAAAAATCATAATCAATCTTTTAACTTATATAAATGTTTTTTTTTCACGTTATCCTTACTCTCATTCAGCAACTCTAGTTCAAAATGTTCCATTGTTTGTAGGTTTATTGAGTTTTTATTATTTATATATGTGGTTGACCCTAGAACATAATCTAGTGACAGTAGACGCTAAACCAACACTTGAATTAGTTTAACTCAGAGAAAATCATGCATATGAGGGCCAAAAAACAAAGCGATGCTCACTCGTAGAATGCAGAGTAATTGAATACACAAGGATTACTTGAGTACTGATTTTATTAGGGCAGAGGTCGGGTTTATATACACGATTTCAGAGTCAAGGGGGCCACCATTGCACAGAAGTGGAATGGGGTTGTTAGTTCTAAAATATACAGCGTCAACATATTTGTCTCCCACACAGGGAATTTATAGGCTAGAGTTAGTAAAAATAGAATCCGGGTTTTGAAGGTAAAGCAGGCAGAGCTATAGCTGTCTGTATGCGTCGACTGAAATGATATGCTAACATACTCCCGGCCGTTGAACAGATGTTCAACATTATCCAATATTGATCTCAAAGGCGTCGGATACGGGCGTCTGGTGATGTCTTCTTGGAGTGTTGATTAACATTGTCCTTTGACGATGACGAGGTTGCTTGAGGCGACCTCTTTTGAATAGTCGATGACATCTTCTTGGCATATTCTGTGTCTAATACGCCAAATAAACTGTTGGCAATATTTCCAACAATATCTAAGGGAGAACGACGCGTTCTTGACATGTGGAGTAAATTATTTTTAGTTTTTATTTCTTCATAAACGTGTTGGAAATTATGGTATACAGCAGCACATGCTTGGACTGGTTGTATATGTGAACACAATTGATTGTAAAGTCTGCAGTTGCTAGTCGAGTAGGTCCAATTTTTTTGTGATCAATTTCTAGCCATGAATCATTGGTAAGGGCTCTTCCGCCTTTTTCGTTCTTGAACTTGTTTGGTCTCTTTTTCTGCATCTTCTCGATTCATTTCCTTGCTTTTTTGCTCCTGGCTCTACTTGACGGAAGAGTGGAGCAAACTTATGAATTGCTCTTTTAAATACTCCTGTTGCTGTTTTTACGTCTACAACTCGCACATATTTATCTTGACCTGGATCAATTTTAACTATTCGTTCAGTAGGCCATTGCAGCATAGGCACATGGTCTTCCTTAACAATAACCATCATGCCTTTTCTTACGTTTTTATGGGCCTGTTTCCATTTTGAGTGTTGTTGCAGGCCTGTTAAATATTCTCTGGACCACTGTGTCCCGAATGTGTGCTTAAGTCGCTGCACCAGTTCCCATTGTTCAGGTAGCGATTTATTTGAAGTGGTTCTGGGTCTGGCTGAGCGACTAGTGCTCCTCCAATCAGTGCATTTGATCCCAATGGCTATTTCTCCAAATTTTTATTGGCTCCAAGCATTTTGTGCCAAGAAATGGGGGTTATCTTGTGCCATAAGTTCCAGTTTTCAGCTGGAAATATTTAATATCTTCAGACGGATTGTAGCTCCAAACAATTATTTGCTTGAATTGGTCCTTGGGATTGATCCAGACTTGCCGATAAATTTTTTTTTAAAGCAGCCTTAAAAACATATTTGTTAATTCTATAAATGGCTCTTATATAAACAACAGCACCAAACGCTTTTTCAGAAGCATCCACAAATATGTGTAGTTCTTGCTTATGAGGAATTTTTCCATCGAAAATGTGTCGTGGAATAGTCATTTTGTTTAAGCAAAGCAAGTCCTGTCTGAAGGCCTCCCACCTTTCCTTTAGGGAAACTGAAATCTCTGTGTCCCAATCTAGTTTAAGGACTGAAAGATTTTGTATAAATATTTTTGCTCTGATTATGACTGGAGCAAAAGAGGCTACCACTCTTTTTGTAATTGTTTGTTGCTTTGCCACACAAGGTCATTTTAATTATATTTATGTTCTATCTTCAATATATCACTATATGGATATACATATTTATATTTACAGCGTTTTTCTTTTGTAGTTTTTCGTTTTTTTTAAACATCTTTGTTTGTAGATTTATTGAGTTTTTATTATTTATATATGTGGTTGCCCTAGAACATAATTTAGTGACAGTAGGACGCTAAACCAACACATGAATTGGTTTAAACTCGGAGAAAATCATGCATATGAGGGCCAAAGACACAGCGATGCTCACTCTTAGAATGCAGAGTAATTAAATACACAAGGATTACTTGAGGTCGGGTTTATATACACGATTTCAGAGTCAAGGGGGCCACCATTACACGGAAGTGGAATGGGGTTGTTAGTTAAAACATACATTGCATTGCTTAGGTTCTAAGATATACGAAGTCAACATATTTGTCTCCCACACAGGGAATTTATAGGCTAGAGTAAGTAAAAATAGAATCCGGGTTTTGAAGGTAAAGCAGGCAGAGCTAGCGCTGCCTGTATGCGTCGTCTGAAGTGAACACGTGTTCAACATCATCCAATATTGATCTCTAAGGCGTCGGATACGGGCGTCTGGTGATGTCTTCTTGGGGTGTTGATTAACATTGTCCTTTGACGATGACGAGGTTGCTTGAGGCGACCTCTTTTGAATAGTTGATGACATCTTGGCATATTCTGTGTCTAATACGCCAATAATATTGGCAATATTTCCAACAATATCTAAGGGAGAACGACGCGTTCTTGACATGTGAAGTAAATCATTTTCAGTTTTTATTTCTTCATAAACGTGATGAAACTGATGGCATACAGCAGCACATGCTTGGACTGGTTGTATATGTGAACACATTGGACCAACCTTAGTTGTCCCCATGTAAAATGTCTTTACATCTACGAGGTACGGTTTTAAATCATAATAAGCTATGATTGTCCAGTCTGCAGTTGCTAGTCGAGTAGATCCAATTTTTTCGTAATAAATTCCTGGCCTTAAATCAAACCTGGTTATATTAATCGGGCCTGCAGCAGCTAATGGTAATAGCAGCAGCAAGATTAAGAACGGCATCGATAGCATTGGTAGGGATGGGCTCTTCCGCCTTTTTGGTTCTTGATCTTCTTCTTCTGCATCTTCTCCATTTATTTCCTTTCGTTTTTCTCCTGGAATAGTGGAGCAAGCTTTTGAATCGCTCTTTTAAATACTCCTGTTGCAGTTTTTACGTCTGCAACTCGCACATATCCATCTTGGCCTGGATAAATTTTAACTATTCGTCCAATAGGCCATTGCAGCATGGGCACATTGTGTTGATTTTGTGAAACTCTATGCTCAGGTAGTTTTCCCATTATATGAGAAAGCAATTTCGGACGAAACCTGGTACATGGCACGCATTTCATGATAACGTTTCTAACCATATGAGTGATTTTGATTATATGATACTGTTGTCGTACAATACCCTTTAAAGTATTTTGTCCACAATGCATATTTTCTTCGTGAAGTTTATGTATCAGAACTTTGACGAACTCGTCATTATATGGTAGTAAATAGGGATTCATTGCATCCCGAGAAATTGGGGCATTTTCCACCCTTGTTCCTACTCTTATGATAGAGTTTTCGTCCAAATGAAGATGAAGAGAAGTGACCTTGCTGCTGTTGGGTAATGGTCGTTCGGGATGACGTTGAAGGTGATTAAATTCATTTGTGAAGTCAGCCTGTTGTATACACCGTATAATTATCCGCCTAGCTTGTTCCAATTCGTCAAACTCCAATAGCTCGGTTTGTTTTCTATTTTTACGATATCAAAATCGTAACATGTATGCAATTATACGTTGTAAGCGATTAAACAAGTTTCCATGTTTAATTCGATAAATTTCTTCTCCTAGTGTACATGTTGCCAATGTAACAATTTTAGTTTTCCGTTCAAAGAAATAGTGTTATCCTTTGGAGCTTTAAATAAGACTGGCCATTTCTCTTCAGATCCATGAAGAAACAGTGGACCGTATAACCACAATGTATGACCGCTTAATTGAGATGCTGTACATAGCTTTAGTCGCGACAGGGTTTGCTTTTCAATAGGTGCTACTTTTGATTTAGCACATAATAGGCTCTTATATAAACAACAGCACCAAACGCTTTTCAGAAGCATCCACAAATATGTGTAGTTCTTGCTTATGAGGTATTTTTCCATCGAAAATGTGTCGTGGAATAGTCATTTTGTTTAAGCAAAGCAAGTCCTGTCTGAAGGCCTCCCACTTTTCCTTTAGGGAAACTGAAATCTCTGTGTCCCAATCTAGTTTAAGGACTGAAAGATTTTATAGAAAGATTTTTGCTATGATTATGACTGGAGCAAAAAGACCAAGTGGGTCAAAAACTTGACCGAACTCAGAGGCTACCACTCATTTTGTAATTGTTTGAGTGTTATGTTCTTGAGCCTTGCCACACAAGTTGTCATCCTTAGGGCCCCAATTGATTTCCAACGTCTTAACACTAGTATGTTCCAGTGCAGTGCCAAGATTTATGTTGCTAGCAATATCTTCAGGTGAAACATCCTTTAGTAGCTGGTGTGAATTAGAGCACCATTTTCTAAGCTTAAATCCACAAGACAGCAAGATTTTGTTCAACTCTCCTTGAATCCTTTGAGCATCTATAATTGTGTCTGCTCCGGTTAGGCAGTCATCAACATAGAAATCGTTCTTTAGTGCATTTGATCCCAATGGCCATTTTTCCAAATGTTTATTGGCCAAATGCTCCAAGCATTTTGTGGCAAGAAATGGAGCTGACGTTGTGCCATAAGTCACAGTTTTCAGCCGGTAATATTTTATTTCATCAGACGGATTGTAGCGCCAAACAATCATTTGATTGAATTGGTCTTTTGGATTCATCCAAACTTGCCGATACATCTTTTCTATATCATCCGTAAAAACATATTTGTGAATTCTGAATCTCAATAGAATAGAAAACAGTTGACTTTGAACAACTGGTCCTGAATAAAGCAATTCATTTTTCTGTAGATGTTTTACAGGAAGCATCAAAAACTACTCTTAATTTTGTAGTAGTACTTTCCGGTTTCAGAACACAGTGCTGAGGAAAAAAAAAATGTTCCTTTGGTATTTGCTTAGGCATTACTTGTTTCACATGACCTAGTTTTTCGTATTCGGCCATAAATTCGTTATTCAAAATTTTAATGTTTAATGGTTCTCCGTCGCAATATGCATGCTGAAGATTTTTCTCGCAATGACTTTCCTCTCGCGTCCTGTATTTCTTTATCGGTTCCAAGTTGTCCAGTTTTCAGAATTTTTCCAACGATGATTTCATCGGCTGAGGAAACTACCATGCAATTTTTTGGCATTTTTGAGCACATGTTTATTTGTCCAGCAATTTTTCAACCCAATTCGGTGTTCTGGGGAATAGGTAGGCCTGGATATGACTTGATTTGCTCTGGTCTTATGATGGAGAAATGATGTTCTGTGCCAGAAAGTAAACCAATTATTCCTGGTCTTGCGAAATGATTTTTAGATTACATTATTTGTACTTATTTAGTAAGCTGATCTGACACAATATGAGGAGAAACAATCGCTTAGACTCTTGTTCCAAAGTCACTATGGTTTGATTTTACTTACTTTTTTGCGATTGTCATCCAAATCCCTCAATGCAAAGGTTTGGTGGTTGTAGTTGCAAGGATAACCGGTATCGAGAAGTGCGCGAAAATCTCCTTTTTGATTTTTTAGTACTTGCAATATGTCTCTAGCTGTTGCTAACAGTTTGTATTTTTTTTCACAACTACGTTTTGTAGCAACAGAAGCGGCTGTTATTGGTTCGGTATTAAATTTTTCGTTCTTGAATCAAAAAAATTCGAATTTACCATACTTTTGATATCGATCGTTCTTGATTTGACATCGAAATTCTGGGTTTTTTCTATGAGTGTGGAATATGTCCAATAATAACATTTTATATTTGGTTGCCAGCTAATAATCTATTAGAATACTATAAGCAATCCATTGTATGGATATCCTCAATTTACCATATGTAATATAGATATATTTTTCAATATCCAAATAAATTAAATATATATGGATATATATTTGGTTGCCAGCCAGTAATCTATTAGTGTACTATATAAAGCAACCCATTGTATAGATATTTTCAATTTACACAAATGAATATAGATATATTTCTTAATATCCATATAAATTTTGTTAAACTTATTATAGTCTGCTGCTGTCATATTATTTCTTAAATTCCATTTAATTTCACTTCATATGAATTTTCTCAATTTACTTAAGAAAATTAAAGGATATTATATATTTTCCATACATTTAATATTTAATATATCAATAATATTGATATACTTTTATATGAATGTTATTTATTATAGGTATTCACAGAATCATATTAATATTATGTTCTGAGTAATACCCATATATTCGGTTTCCAGCCAATAGTCACTTCCCCATATATGTTTTTGGACATGTTTTCAGTACTAAAACTCTCCCTTCATATGAATTTCCTCAATTTACTTGAGGAAATTGAATGAATATTTTATACATTCCAGACATTTAATATTAAATATATCAATTTTATTGGTCTCGACAGAATGTGACGTTCATTCTGAATCGGAAAAATATTCTGGAGATAACCGGATAAACTTTGGAGAGTGGTTTCCTTTCCCTCGAATTGCGCCACATCGATAATGTGTTGTAATTGTTGGGCTCTCCATTAGGAATTACATCCTACAATTTGGCGATAGCCTTGTAGTGTCCGCATAATTTCCCTGTTCGACTGTTCGAGTTGAGTGAGGTGGTCCGTGGTTGATGTTGATACTGGGTGGTCTTGCTCGCTATTACTAGGGCGGCGCTGTATGGTTAGTTCGGCAACTTCTGGGGTGAGAGCAGATTGCCCTCTTATTTGCTCGATTTTTTCCTTATAATCACCCCTCTGTCTTAGCTTTTTAATGGCTTCGACGCTGCGGTGTGTCCACTGTCGCCTCGCCGATGTTGTGAATTTTTTTTGGCAACAAGCCTCCACTGACGCTATCCTATTAGCCGTGATCCGACGCTTAATTCTTATTATTTCGTGGACCTCGCACATCGTTATAGATTTATTTTCAAGCCTCCGCTGTCGCTAGCAGATGTGTAAGCCGCGGTCCGACTTTCGGTATATTTGTGGACCTCCCACGCCGTTCTAGCTGCGCTGCAGTCACAAGCATCCGCTGTCGATACAATTTTAGCTGCGGTCCTGCACTTGCTCCTCGTTGAGTGTATTTCCCACGCCGTTGCAGCTCTGTATTCAAGCGTCCGCAGTTGCCTCCTTAAAAGGCCGCACTCTTCCGCTTGATCCTGATCTCTCTCACGTCCACCGCCTTTTCGTCCCACGCAGCAGTCTTAGGTTGCAATCGTCGATTTATTTTTTTTTTTTGTTTCCCTAATCTTGCCGCAGTGCACCGTTAAGTGCGCCTTGCGGACTTTTCTACCATGGTTACCGTCAAGTAAACTGATCGGTTTAGCAAAAAATTTTATACTCGAAGGACCATATGTAGCAGCGTGTATCGCGTGTCTTGGTTGCATCTCAAACCGCTCCGTTCAACTAGCAACTTATACCGCTAACCGCCGAATTCCTGACTAAAGCATAACAGTATTTCGTTAGAAACTGATCTTTATTAGGCGCTCATCGCGTGTTTTATACCCTTTTCCATTCATGTACTAGTTACAGTGTTCTTATGTATAACCAATTCTTTTGTTGTTTTCGAAGAACAATATACAGATCATTTCAATCGGCACAGACCTGCTTATTTAATTTAAAAAAACTCAACAATTGTAAATTCTTGGACCACCACCCCCCGAAGACATACAATAACTCGTGCGTATGTGGGACAAAAATAAGTCTTTCACAGCACTTGTATGCCTGCTTCAGTTATACACCTAAATAGACGGGACAAACATATAGCACTTATACGTGTGCGTCGGGCATTAAAAAAAAAACACTTTTTTTAAAAAGAAACAATTAATATTGGTTCTTAAAAAAGGGGGACGCTCACGTACGAAAAACTTGGATATGTCCATTTATTTAGTATTTAATATTCAATTGTTGAGTAGTAGTATCGTGAGTCGGATGAAGTTCGTGCGGTGTGAATATTTTATTTAATATTAATATATTTATATAAATTTATTTCTGCTAGACTCGTAGAATGAGTGAGTGAGTTTGCAATAGGTGTGTGGTGTGTGTGTGTGGGCGAGTGTGTTTTTTTTTATTAGTTGGTTTTATTGTCAGAATTTGGTATTTACAAAGATTAGGAGATAGGTAATAGAGATAGAGTAGGGTGTATGTATCTATTAGATGTATTTGTTCCTGTGAACCCTGGCATACTACCACGTGGCTTTGCTTCGCAGGGTCAGGATTTTGTCAGAATTTGGTATTTACAAAGATTAGGAGAGAGGTAATAGAGATAGAGTAGGGTGTATATATCTATGAGGTGTATTTGTTTCTGTGAACCCTGACGCACTACCACGTGGCTAAAGCAACCATACCCGCTGAGTACCTGGGTCAGTCAGAAGTTTACCTTTCCTTGTGGTTTTTGCATACATTTTTTGATGTCGGGAATAACTCGATGGGTCCAGCGTCCCTTGGCTGATTGGTGCCAGCGAGACTAGACTAGACTAGACTTTTTTCTTTTGCATTCACCTTTATTTCCAGCCTCTGTGAGGGAGTGCACTGCCTTCCCAGATTGGCGATTTCTTCGTGGATCTCCTTAGCCTCGACTTACAGCATATCGATGGGGATCATTCCCGAAAAAACTAGAGCTGCATCATCGTTTACTGTGCGGAATCCGGAGCAGACTCTCAGAGCACAGAGTGTATAAGTAAATTCAAGGTCCTTCCTATATGACTGCGTTTCAACTGCGTCGGCCCATATTGGGGCGGCATACAACATTGTCGACCGAGTAACCGACTGAAGGAGTAGTCTGCGCACTTGTTTTTGAACCCCTTGTGTTCAGCATTATTCTCGATGGTGCTCTAGCGACGTTTGCGTCCTTTTTGTAAGCTTCCGCGAGGTGCTCCCTGAAGGACAGTCTTGTGTCTATCATGACTCCCAGGTACCGTATCGCTCTGGTTGACGTTATCGTGCAGTCACCGACTTAAATTTTTGCTGTCTCTACTTCCTTACGGCTAGATATGAGAACTGCCTCAGTTTTGTGGTGCGCAATATTGAGCCCCACCGTTTAGAGCCACTCCTCGATGATTGCCACTGCATCATTTCCAAGACGCTCTGCGTCTTGCAGTGTTTTGGCCACAATAACGATGGCTATGTCGTACGCAAAGCCTATCACCTTCGATCTTCCTGGTAATGCCATCATTAGGACGCCATCATACATGACATTCCAGAACAGCGGTCCTAGTACAGACCCTTGGGGAACTCCACAGGTGGTCTTGTGTTTCATCACCCCTCTATTAGTGTAATAGAGTAGGGTGCTTTGTTGCCTCTGGCCCTGGTAGGTTTGCCTTCCTAGCCACTTGGCTGTAAGCCGCCAAACCCGGCGTTGTTTGCGTGGCCGCCCTTTTGCGGCCTCTGCTTCCTCCAATCTTTCGCTAAGTTCTAGCTGGATCTCCTTGATGCTCATTATAAAGTCCTTCATGCTCTGATTTATGTGGCGAACTGCCGGTATCTTCTCTATGCACGATAAGATCAGTCCGCCTATAAAATTTCCCAAATCGAGTACTAGCTCGACGGGGGGCTTCAGGCACTTTGATTTTTTTGCCTGCTTCTCGGGACTTGAAGGGCTCATAGTATCCCTAGTGGGGGCGTTCGGTTGTCGAACGTCTGGAGGCAGCCGATTTCCGCCGTGGAGTCCATCAGAAGGCCTCGTTTTAGCAGTTTTATTAACAATAACTTATTGAGGATTATGTGGTTCTTATACTTTTATAATTGCTTATGGATTATGTTCTTCAGGGTTATTTTGTTTAGCTAATGTGTCGTCTGAGCGGTTAGGTGGCCGAGAAATTTCCCTCCGGCGCCCGATGTAAGTTTCACCGCTTCTGATCGGTCTCTAGTGCCCCTTTTTTGTCAGAGGCCGCTAAGCGGTGGGGTTAGGTGACAATGCGATCCTTGCCTTTTCCTCTAGTTGCCTACCGACGTATTTCCAAACTAACTGGCCTTGGAGGGGAGGGGTTTTTTAGATCAGCAGAAGCGCTGACAGAAGCTCGGTGTGTGTGTGTGCCAATAAGCTGGCGTGTGTGTGTTAGGGCGAGTGTGTGGCTGTGTTAGTGTGTTTTTTTGTTTTTTTTTTATTACTAAGAAAAGCTTAAATATATACCGGAGCAATACAAATAATAGACGGATGGCGGTGAGGTTGCCGCTCGTCCTTATTGCTCGTTGCGTCGACTCTGTTCTCGACGCCTTAAGTCCATCAGGATGCCAGCAGCCTTATTGGCTACCGCATCCCAATTCCTCTGGTTTTCCAGCGTTTCTTGATTCAGCTCCGGCTCGGTTCCTCGCGTATAGGGGGCAGATGAAGAATACGTGCTCCGCGTTTTCGATGCTTTCTGTGCCGCAGTGGTTGCAGCAGGGGTTTGGCTCGTTCTTAAGCCTGTTCAGGTATCCGCGTGAGGTAAAAGTTTACCTGCTGTGCCTTCTCTGCAGTCGAGGGATTAGACTGGGAATTAGCCTATGCGTCCACCGTCCTGTGTTCGCAATGTGCCACCTCCTTTGCCAAGCCTCTATCGTGCTACTGCGCTGGGTCCTGCCTTCTGTACTCCCTGTCCTTCGTTATGCCGCCAGGAGGTCTATTGGCATTGTACCGGCTATCAATAGCGCGGCTTCCTCTGATACCGTGCAGAAGCTAATTGTGATGCGCAGAGCGCAGCGTCGGTAGAAAGTTTTGCACTGGCGACTGTATGTTGCGGTCTTCATAGCTTCGGCCCATATGGGCGCGGCGTGATCCTTCTGCTGTGCTGCTTTGGTCCTCGGGAGTTGGCCATCATCCTTGGGATGGATGCATTCGATCTGTATGCTTTGGCTGCTGCATTCGAACAGCCGCCACTGCACTGTACACAGGCGCAGTACACCGGTAAACTGTGTGAAAGTGCTCGTGTGTGTATGACGCGCAATTTAATTGCATTTGAAGTTAATTTCAAGTACTTGATTTAATTGCAGATGAATTGCACCGAGTCCAGATTGCCGAATTGCAATGGTTATTGCATCTTGCAAACAGTCACACATACTTGATCCCCAGATCGCAATCACACTTTTAAATTTGAATTAATGAGCTGAATTAATTAATTCAAATTCCGCTCCGAAGAACACGTCCGTTTTCTTGCTAGCGACTCGATCGACTGTTCGACGGCCCTTCAGGGTTGTTTAATCGAGACAGCGCCGGTGCGATCGACTTGTTTATTAACTTCAACAGATGTGCAGGAAATGTTTTATGTAAATTTAGCTTGAGCGGCCTGCAACAGGCAGAGACCATACAAAAAAATAGTTGGTTTTACATCTGAATTACAAATAGATGGTGGAGATAATAACAAAACAAAACAATAGAGTTTTAAGTTTGACAATAGGAATTTTGTGAGAGTGTCCGCATATGGGAACAAGTGAGATGGAACAGAGTATAATTTTAGTTTTTTTTTACAAAAGAGAAGTCGTAATGGAAAATTTTCAGCAGAAAGCTGCGATTTTTCGCGAAAATACTTAACGCACAAACGCGGAAAACGCACCGAACTCTTACTTTTTGGAGCACTTTAGAACTAAACAGTTTTTGGAAATAAATTCCGCGTACTTTAGTCAATATCGAAAAACACGAAAAAACACGTCCGCTCACCGAAACTTTCCAATACCGACTGTGAGTAGATAGGGACAGTAGGAATCTCGTTAATCCATTCAATCGCGTTACTAATTAGATGACGAGGCATTTGGCTATTTTTTTTTTTTTTTGACGCGAGGATGGAAAATCTACATAGATACGAGTTCGATTGTTTCCGACACATATCGCTAACTCGCATGCACGATTCGTTGCAGATCTCAGACAAAGAGAGAATTTGCTCTGCAACGCCTACGTACTAAAAACCACCTCATACCACGAAGGCTGTGTTTTTACCTTTTTGTTTCCAAATTTTTAATGCCAAGGTAGCAGGCAATGATATGAACCAGACATATCAGCTACGTCCACCACGTATGTATCCGCTGAGGCACATAAACTGTGTGAAGCAGTTATGACTTCCTCGTATCACTCGGATACTTATCATATGTGATTCGTGCCTGGAGAGGAGGTCCGTCGCTATCAATCGTTTTACCGATTGACCACTCCAGATTCCTCTCCAGTTTAGAGTTGCCGAGTGAAACTCTATTTCACAAATCGCTCCGAATCGTCGCCGCAATTCCGTTTGTATGTCCGGTCTGTCATATCTCTTGACTTTGCGTTGGTGCGCTTCATCAATCGATTGTCCGTCTGTCACTACCTGAGCGTCAATCACATGAATGCGATTATCTCGGATTACTACCAGGTCTGGTTTATTCAAGCCGGATTCGCAATGCAGACTTGGTTCAACAATGACCACGCAGCCTCTTCTCTCAAGTCCCACCTTGATTGAATTTACTACGCAGTTGTGTCTAGCTACCCGCCTCCCATGCGTTCGGTAACATTTTTGCATGATGTGGTTTGTTGTTTCGGAAGCATCACATCCTGCACGAAACTGTAGATCGTGCCCTCCCCTCGTGTTACGAGACTTTTAAGGTTGGGCATTTATTAGTATTCGAATTCCGTTTAAATATTCCTTTCCTGTTAGCAAACGAGTGGGTTAACTACCCATCCGTGTTGCGGGGTATAATGCCCTGCTTCACAGAGACCGTTGCCATCAACAGACATGTACAATCTATTTGCAAAGTACATTTACATTGCTGGACGCGATATCAAGTCTGTATGTTCCGCTAGTAATCTAACCCGGGCCCTCCGCTTTTCGTCTTCGATGAAAGAGCTAGCTATCTCGGATTGTTCGAGATGAGGCCATTTTATACTGCTCAATCTTCTTAAACGAAGCATCGGTGCCATCCATCTTATTGAAGGAATCCCGAGTCCTCCACATACATGGGGGGCGTGAATTAATGCTACCGGCACATCCAGTGGAAGACTTAACCATCTTCTCACATAGAATCGTACAAGTTTGTCAAACTTTCTTAAAACGCCTATCGTCACACTCCCAAGGGTCAACTTGTGATAGAGCTGTGGGATAAGGATCGTTCTAAGTGCAAATAACTTCTGTTGTTGTTTTAGGGGAGCTCGTGTCAATCTCATCAGCTTTGGACCTAGGTCCTCGGCTGGATTGTATCGAACTCTCCCATTTGCATTAAATATGATACCTAAATACTTCCACTCGTCTGTACGCTTCAATGCTGGACACTCGTTCAAACCAATACGAAATACGTGTCGATCTACGACCGTACATTTCTGTTTTGGTTGACCCTTAATGCTGATAGTAAAACACTTATCAGCATTAAAGTTGAGTCCAACAGAGGCCAAAAAGCCTACTGTATGATCCAACAATGTTTGAAGCCCCATTCGAGTTTCCGCAAATAGGACCAAATCGTCTGCAAATGCGGCCGCGTTTGTCGTAGTATTTCCAAGTTTGGCACCAATCTCGTTGGGGAGGGATCTAAGTAACCGATCAATGATCAGATTAAATAGTATAGGAGGCAGAGGGTCACCCTGCTTAACACCTCTAGCCGGGGACGAATTCCTCTGACATCTATCCTTCTCCGTTGAGAGTGGTGCCGCCGCCCTCGTACGTCTTCTGTACGTAGTCGACAAAATCTTTTGGTAGGCCATAGGCAGTCATGGTGTTAGTGACCGCAGCATGAGACACCGCGTCAAATGCTTTGCTTACATCTAATGTGGCGATGTAGCATGATTTATAGTTTTTATAACTGTTCCTCAATATTAAGTCAACTATCGTCGCATTATCAGCACACCCATCGGTTGGAAGCAACCCCCGCTGTCGCGGGTCCCAATTGATTGATGAAGTCAATCGGGTTGCCAAGATGGCATTTAGTTGCCTAACCAACACTGAGGGTACCGTAATGGGACGAAAGTCTTGCGGACGATTTGCCGTCGCCGTCTTCGGAATGAAGATGGTTCTGGCCAGTCGGATGAAGTCGGGTAATTTTCCGCACCATAGAATAAGGTTCAATATGCGTAGCATAATGCAAGATGGCACATCCTTGACATATCTCGGAGATATTCAATCAGGCCCCTGAACTGAAGAAAGTGACACTTTATTGGCCCTTAGGTCGCGCACTGTAACTGCGGACCATACCCTCTCATGCAGGTGACCGTCTTGGATCACTTCATTTCCCAAGTGAAACCCTTCCAGGCAATTCACATTTTAGGCTTTAATTCCGTCTACTTCTCACGTAACCGAAAATAACACCCGGAGCGCATGAAAAACACGTATGATAGGGACAGTAGGAATCTCGTTAATCCATTCATGCGCGTCACTAAGTAGATGACAAGGCATTTGGTTATTTTTTTTTTTTACGCGAGGATGGAAAATCTTCATAGATACGAGTTCGATCCAATTCGTGCCTTTCCCTCGTAGTACGAGACTTTGAAGGTAGGGCATTTATCCGTATTCGAATTCCGTTTAAATATTCCTTTCCTGTTAGCAAACGCGTGGGTTGACTTACCCATCCGTGTTGCGGGGCATAATGCTCTGCTTCACCGAGACCGCTACCATCAACAGACATGTACAATCTATTTGCGAAGTACTTTTCTATTGCTGGACGCGATAGCAATTCTGTATGTTCCGCTAGTAATCTAACCCGGGCCCTCCGCTTTTCGTCTTCGATGAAAGAGCTAGCTATCTCGGATTGTTCGAGATGAGGCCATTTTATACTGCTCAATCTTCTTAAACGAAGCATCGGTGCCATCCATCTTATTGAAGGAATCCCGAGTCCTCCACATACATGGGGGGCGTGAATTAATGCTACCGGCACATCCAGTGGAAGACTTAACCATCTTCTCACATAGAATCGTACAAGTTTGTCAAACTTTCTTAAAACGCCTATCGTCACACTCCCAAGGGTCAACTTGTGATAGAGCTGTGGGATAAGGATCGTTCTAAGTGCAAATAACTTCTGTTGTTGTTTTAGGGGAGCTCGTGTCAATCTCATCAGCTTTGGACCTAGGTCCTCGGCTGGATTGTATCGAACTCTCCCATTTGCATTAAATATGATACCTAAATACTTCCACTCGTCTGTACGCTTCAATGCTGGACACTCGTTCAAACCAATACGAAATACGTGTCGATCTACGACCGTACATTTCTGTTTTGGTTGACCCTTAATGCTGATAGTAAAACACTTATCAGCATTAAAGTTGAGTCCAACAGAGGCCAAAAAGCCTACTGTATGATCCAACAATGTTTAAAGCCCCATTCGAGTTTCCGCAAATAGGACCAAATCGTCTGCAAATGCGGCCGCGTTTGTCGTAGTATTTCCAAGTTTGGCACCAATCTCGTTGGGGAGGGATCTAAGTAACCGATCAATGATCAGATTAAATAGTATAGGAGGCAGAGGGTCACCCTGCTTAACACCTCTAGCCGGGGACGAATTCCTCTGACATCTATCCTTCTCCGTTGAGAGTGGTGCCGCCGCCCTCGTACGTCTTCTGTACGTAGTCGACAAAATCTTTTGGTAGGCCATAGGCAGTCATGGTGTTAGTGACCGCAGCATGAGACACCGCGTCAAATGCTTTGCTTACATCTAATGTGGCGATGTAGCATGATTTATAGTTTTTATAACTGTTCCTCAATATTAAGTCAACTATCGTCGCATTATCAGCACACCCATCGGTTGGAAGGAACCCCCGCTGTCGCGGGTCCCAATTGATTGATGAAGTCAATCGGGTTGCCAAGATGGCATTTAGTTGCCTAACCAACACTGAGGGTACCGTAATGGGACGAAAGTCTTGCGGACGATTTGCCGTCGCCGTCTTCGGAATGAAGATGGTTCTGGCCAGTCGGATGAAGTCGGGTAATTTTCCGCACCATAGAATAAGGTTCAATATGCGTAGCATAATGCAAGATGGCACATCCTTGACATATTTCGGAGATATTCAATCAGGCCCCTGAACTGAAGAAAGTGACACTTTATTGGCCCTTAGGTCGCGTACTGTAACTGCGGACCATACCCTCTCATGCAGGTGACCGTCTTGGATCACTTCATTCGCGCATGAGCATGGGCTAGGCCGTGTCATAACTTCTCTCCAATAGAGTTCCATATAGTTTGGCATTACAGACTCGTCAGTTCCATTAAGCAGGGACTTGATGCATCTTCTTTTATGTTTATCCCAGTTACGCTGTGTTTGAGCGAACTGCTGCCTTCTGGTTTCTATCCTATTTCGATGCCTCCGAGGAGGTCTCGACAGAATGTGACGTTCGTTCTGAATCGGAAAAATATCGTGGAGATAACCGGATAAACTTTGGAGAGTGGTTTCCTTTCCCTCGAATCGCGACACATCAATAATGTGTTGTAATTTTTGGGCTCTCTATTTGGAATTACATCCTACAATTTGGCGATAGCCTTGTAGTGTCCGCATAATTTCCCTGTTCGACTGTTCGAGATGGGTGAGGTGGTCCGTGGTTGATGTTGATACTGGGTGGTCTTGCTCGCTATTACTAGGGCGGCGCTGTATGGTTAATTCGGCAACTTCTGGGGTGAGAGCATATTGCCCTCTTATCTGCTCGTTTTCTCCTTATAATCACCCCTCTGTCTTAGCTTTTTAATGGCTTCGACGCTGCGGTGTGTAAAAGATTCCGCTAGTTGCTTATTTATGTGTTTCGTCAAACAATTTGCTGCAAGCTCAACCTCCTTTCTCGCCATCATCCACTTCTCTTCCTCACTCCATCTTAGTTTTATATCAACACGCCGACGTTCTTCATCAAGTTCGTCTTAGTGCTGATATGATTTATGCACGCCCAGTCCTCTAAGATTCTTAAAGGACCGGCCACATATTCCGCAGGGCACACCGTGTGATGGTGTAGCTGCTACGTTTGGTTCATGTTGGTCCTCCAGGTAACCAACCATGGAGGGTCGGGTCGTCAACAGATCATTCATTATCCGAGGCTCGTTATTATTTTCATTTGTACCAACATTTATTTGCTACCAAAGGGCTGGTAACCCTTTGGAACGTTTCGTCGCTAAATTGGCTGCCAATTAGTAAACTAATTGACATTTCCAGTAGACACCACGAGGAGGTTTTGAGTCGGCTTCATTTAAGATTGCATGACTTACGAATTTCGGAATTACACCCCTTCTGCACAATCTTAAACCCATGTCCACCATGTCCTTAAGAGAGTCATAGTTACTCGCGCCGTTGACCCGCGCTTACTTGAATTTCTTCACTTTGACATTCAGAGCACTGGGCAGAAATCACATTGTGTCAACACCCGCTAGGGCCATCACAATGCTTTGTTTTAATTAGACAGTCGGATTCTCCAAGTCCGTGCCAGTTCTGAATTGATTGTTAATTGATAATCGTTATAACTAATGAGAACTAAATGGTTTGACCCAATTAGTATTCTTAAAAATTTTAGCAAGAAAGTTCCACAATTGGCTACGTAACTAAACTATCCGGGGAACAAGTAACTTCCATAAATGAAAGAAACTTTATTTACCCAGAACGAGCACAATCAAGCCCGACTATCTCAATCTATCACCATGAGCGCACGCAGCAACAGCACCAAGCAACAATTGGAGCACGAGATGAGGGAGGAGCGCGCCAGGGAACAGCCAGTGGCTAAGTGGAGACGGGACTCCGATTCCGTTCTCCAGCTTCTGGCGTCCCCCCCTGGTGTCGCAATCCCCGTCACCGGTCAGCGAGGCTGACTCGGAGTCCACGGGCGAAATCTCGGACGTGGAGTTGCCGTCCGAGGAGGAGGACGCAGGCCAGAACGCGACGGAGGTCGGACGCGAGCGCGAAGGAGGAGTGGACGGAGACCGTCAGACCCGAGGTGTCCTCGGACGAGGATGTCGCGGTGCGGCGAGCTGCGAGGGACCGGATGATCTTCCGCCGGTTGAGCAGGGCGACGGCAGGGCTCGGGCGGATCTGCCTTGGGCAGATACCACCGTCTGGCAAGCCCAAGGAGTGGGCCCGCATCTCGCCGCGTGGCTGAGGGACGCCGAGGCAGAGGAGGCCGCACTGTGGGCGCCGCCGCAGGAGCAGCTGCAGTCGGCGGAAGAGCCGCCGCAGGAACAGCCACAGCCGCCGCAGGAGCAGCCACAGCCGCCGCAGGAGCAGCCACCGCAGTCGCTGTCGGCACCACAGCCGCCGTCGGCAGCGCTGCCGCCGCTACCGCCACCACTTGCGCCGACGCCACCACCACCATCGCCGCCGCCGAGGCTGCAGGAGTGGAGGAGGCCCGGATGTGGGAGGTAGTCGCGGCCATCGAATGGCAGCGCCCACCGCCGATGCACCCGCGCGATCCGCGAGCCAAGTCGGCGAAACGGAGGTCCTGAAGAAGGGGCCGTGGCAGTGGCCGACACCGCCGGAGACGTCGCGGAACGCGGCGCGACCCCCGAAGTTCGCGCGGCAGTCCTCGTGTCCGGAGCCGCGAGCCCAGACAGTTCCCCGTTGTGAAATCATTTCCCGTAGTCTGGCCACTCTACTAAACACGTCCCGTTCGCGTTTATCGATAGTGGGGTTCAGCATTGTCATTGCCGTTGCCGTTATCGATATCCATATCGCTGTCATAAGTTGCCAGGACTGCATCGGTGTGACCGTTTAATAAGAAATCCAGTATTTTCTAGTACCCATCGATCGCAAATATCGGTCGACCGCCTGCCATCGAGGTGACCCCGCCACTATATTTCTCAGCGGCAGCGTCGTCGTTCTGCCGGCCCTTCCGCTTCAGCCCTTCGCGTTCGGCTGCTGCGGATGACGACTTTTTCGCCATGTGCATATAGTTAGCAGTACAACTTTCAAAATCTTAACTTCCTTTTAACCATAATTTGCCGTTAATTATCCGTAATTTATAATTGAAAAAATTTACCGCTCAATTGTTTTAAAAGTTATCCAATGTTCTGCTAACTTGATATGTACACAAAACTAAACTTTTACTTTTTCAACATTTTTTTGCAGGAAATTGCCGTTTCCGCTTGTTTATTGTTTTTTTTTTTTTAAACCCTTCCTTCTGCTAACTTAATATCAAGTTAAGCAGTACACCCCCACTAAACTTCAACTTTTCGAAATTTTTCTTTTGCAGGAAATTGCCGTTAAAATTCCGTAAATTATTCGTGAAAGAATTAAAGTTGCCTCTTGTGATTTAATATTTAACGGAAAATTCCTGCAAAAGAAAATTTTCAAAAAGTTAAAATTCAGTTTTGTGTACTGATAACTTGATATCAAGTTAGCAGAACACAAGGTCTGTTTTAATAAAAAAAAAAATTTAAGCCCGAGCGGCAAAATTGACTCTTTCACGAATAATTTAAGGGAAATTAACGGCAAATTGTGGTTAAAAAATGTTTAGATTTTGAAAGTTGTACTGCTAACATTATGCAAATTTTTTTGCCTATGTTTTTGTGTGTGTGTCGTGTTCCGCAAATCAAAAGTTTTAGATGGACGTCCTGTGATTGGGCCTTAAAGACCCGCGAGGAATGGCGCGCCAGACTGCCTTGCAGTTTGTGCCGTTGATTCCGTCCAGGCCGGGAGAGCGTTTGATCTTCAGCTTGGCGACACAAGCAGCAATCTCAGCCACTTTAAGGGTCGGTGGGACATCCTGCGGTAAGGCAATCGGTGTATCAGACTCCGAAACTGGGAAAAAGTTACGAAGGAGCACTCGCGCACACTCGCCCCAATCGGTGACCAGCTCGCCGTTTACACGCAGGCACCCAATCTCCGTCCGCTTGCGGCCTCGGCAAATCTTGTATACACGCCCCAGGGATCTTGTGAATTCTCTCCAACGAAGCGTCTGCAATGGTCCAATGGTCCGAGAGAGTTTGCTTAACCTGCTGCGTTCGCATCCAGTCCAAGGATTGCGGGAGTTCTGCTGGCTTGCAGCAGGCGCGCATCCATATATCTGAGGTACGGCTCTAGCGGGAAAACGAACTTGTACCGGCACTGCGCATAGGTACGTACTAGCGCTCGGCAGTTATAGGCAAATTAGCCGATATACGCCTTGCCTCCGTCCAGGATCTCCAGAACAATGTCATTGACCTCAAGCGTCACATTTACTGTGGCGCCATTAGGTGCGCCGCTTTTTCAAAAGCAGCCAAGTCCATCACTTCAGCGAAGCTAATCTTATAGCGCTCCTTCATAAACTCGACCGGCGTCCTAGCCGTGCCTACGTTGCTCACCACTACTTTCGGTCGCTGCGCAGGGTTCTGTTGCACCTCTAGGCCAACTTCGCCGAACCTCTTGCTCGCGACAACCTTCCGAATCATGGCACCGCCACGCGCAAGCCTTCTCACCTCGTGCAGGCGAACAACTTGCTGACAACGACAGCAGCCCGACAGCATTCGGCACCGGTAGGCTCGGATACGCAGCTGCATATCCGGTAGGCGGCAAGGAGACCACAGCTGGCGCAACAATGGCCGTAGGAGGTGCAAGCGATTGCCGCTTACTCATCTCCACGAGGACGGCATTACGCGTTGCCAGCGAAAACACCATCTCCTCGTACCTGTTCAGGCTACGCATAATTGCGCTAGCCTGCACCGAGTTCAACTTCGACGACACAACATTAGTCACGAACTCATCCCTTATTTGGGAAAGCTCGCTCGCAGCCCTCGAAGCAGCATCAAGGCGATGCTTCAGCATCGAGTTAGCGTAAGTGCGCACAGTGGGAACAACTAATCCGACAGCAGGGGCTGCATGGGCAGCACGAGGGGGGGCAACAACAGCTTCAACAGCTGCAGCACTAGTTGCAGCTTTTGCAGCAATGCTGACAGCGAGAGCTACGACGGTAGCCTTGGACGAGAACAGTCCCAAGCGAGGAAGGCGTCTCCTCCAAATCCGGCTCCGGCAAACCCATCTCACCGCGCTTGGCAGCTACTTTCGCCTGCGAAGTAGACCTCGGCGGCTTCTGTCGTCCAAATCACCGTTTGAAAACTTTTGCTTATACTCGCTATGGCCTGTACTTCCATCGAAGCCCCATTTTCCAATTAAAGTTAAATTCGTAACTATATTTTCAGGCATAGTTTCAATGATGTTGTTTTGAAGCTCTATTATACTAGATGCCGTATTGTCTAGTAAGCTTTGTAGTTCGACTTCCGCACGAGATTCGTCTATATAAATACCATCAGGGTATCTTATTTTTTTGAGACTTAGTAATCTTTGGTAACTGGGAAGAAATTCAAAGGATATTTTGGTATTTACAAAGTTTCTTATCAGCAAATATTGGTGCTTCGTCATGGAGGTCTCCATTAAAAGCGAAATAACTTCCATGGGATCTGCCGGCAGGAAATTTTGATTTCGATCATCATTACGTAGAGAAGAAACAGCGGATTCATCTATTTTAATGAGCTGACCTACACGTCGTCGCTTTGTTCTCTCTGAAGCCTCCTCAAATTCAAGTTTAGGACGGCCCCGATGAGCACTTTCCTCTATTTGATTTGATTTGCAATAGGGACGTTTTATTGAAATTGATTCTTTTGTATTAAGCCATCCAGATTGATATTTAATAACTGCAGATTTTGTCCGTTTGTAATTTTTCCAAAAAGTTACAATTGTTTTGCAGAGGTTCTCAATTTTATTGGATATTTCGCTCAACTCTGGAATAATGTAGCCGTTGTTTTCAATATCCGCTTGCACATCGGAAATCAATTTCCTCATTTTTTCGGCGTTGGTTCCATTACCTGTGCACCACATATTAAAAATATGCAGACGTGGAAAAACACATTTTTGCGATGCACCTATCAAAATCCAAAATCAAAATTTAAATAATAATTTACAAATTAATATTTTTGCAAAAACACAAACCACTAAAGACGAAGACAAAGCAACAGCGCAAAAGCGCAACAGCACAATAAGCAAAGACTCACCTTTAACTGCTTTAGTAATATTAGTAGAAAACACACATCGGCAAATTTCGGCAGCTAATTTTAAAATATTTAGTAACCTAAAATAAGACGATCACAAAAACATACAAACCAAGTTCTGGGTTTTCTTGGAACATAACTAAAAGTCTAACTAAACATAAAATATACTTTAAAAAAATACACAAAAAAGGGTTATTCGATGAAATTAGTTTTACGAAAAAACTTTTTCAGGAAAGTTAATTATTAATATCTCAATTTAAAGTAAATACCTTCAATTTCATAATTCATGTTAAATTATTCAAATCGGAGCACTGCAGCGTACGTCTGATCACTTTAAAGGGCGAATTGAAAGAGAGAAATAACTTCCAAAGCGCAGCTGCGTTGCCAAAATGAACACGTGTTCACGATTGCAAATCTATTTTTAGAAAGTACCGTTAGATTTCTAGTAAAATCCGGTATGCCAAAGAGAAGTTTGGACTTTTAAGAGACAATTTTGATACATTTTGCTTAAAAAATATGTCATAAAATTTTTTGATTTTTGGCCTCTGACGGAACCACTGTGCAGAGGCCGCTAAGCGCTGGGGTTAGGTGACAATGCGATCCTTGCCTTTTCCTCTAGTTGACTACCGACGTATTTCCAAACTAACTGGCCTTGGAGGGGAGGGGTTTTTTAGATCAGCAGAAGCGCTGACAGAAGCTCGGTGTGTGTGTGTGTGCCAATAAGCTGGCGTGTGTGTGTTAGGGCGAGTGTGTGGCTGTGTTAGTGTGTTTTTTTGTTTTTTTTTATTACTAAGAAAAGCTTAAATATATACCGGATGGCGGTCAGGTTGCCGCTCGTCCTTATTGCTCGTTGCGTCGACTCTGTTCTCGACGCCTTAAGTCCAACAGGATGCCAGCAGCCATATTGGCTACCGCTACGTGCTCCGCGTTTTCGATGCTTTCTGTGCCGCAGTGGTTGCAGCAGGGGTTTGGCTCGTACAGGTATCCGCGTGAGGTAAAAGTTTACCTGCTGTGCCTTCTCTGCAGTCGAGGGATTAGACTGGGAATTAGACTATGCGTCCACCGTCCTGTGCTCGCAATGTTCCACCTCCTTTGCCAAGCCTCTATCGTGCTACTGCGCGGGGTCCCGCTTCCTGTACTGCTTGTCCTTCGTTATGCCGCCAGGAGGTATATTGGTATTGTACCGGCTATCAATAGCGCAGCTTCCTCTGATACCGTGCAGAAGCTAATTGTGATGCGCAGAGCGCAGCGTCGGTAGAAAGTTTTGCACTGGCGACTGTATGTTGCGGTCTTCATAGCTTCGGCCCATATGGGCGCGGCGTACAGGATGGAGGTCACCAGGAGGTCACCACTGTGGCTATGATTCTTCTGCTGTGTTGCTTTGGTCCTCGGGAGTTGGCCATCATCTTTGAGATGGATCCATTCGATCTGTATGCTTTGGCTGCTGCATACACCTGTCACCTGGTACTTATGCTCTCCGACGTCAGAGGAGTATGTGAGCACTCTGTCCTTAAAGTAGTACGCTACGTGGTCGGTAAGGTAGTCCGAGATTCCCATTACATGCGCTTGCAGGACAAGGTTCCAGTTGGCAGAGTTAAAGTTCTTTACATTGAGTGTGCAGACGAGGCAGTACTCTTTTGAGCCGCCTAGCCACCTTTCTCCTTCAATTAGTTGGCAGCCAGTTGGGTGACCGCCCGAACTGGTGGTCCGAGAACGCTCTGAGTTCGTCGAGCTCCTTTTCGAGGTGGGTGCATATTATGTGCTCAAATATCTTTCCCCTATTTAGCATACATAGGGGTCTGTATGAGGATTCGTCGTCGTTCATCTTGCCCGGTTTTGGGATGAGCACCAATCTTTGCCGCTTAAACCCTGTGGGGAAGGTTTGTTGGGTGACACACTTGTTTTACATGTCCCATGGTTTTTGAGAACGGTGTCGCTTACCCCGGTAGCTTGCCAGGTAAGGGGCGGCTGTGTGGGGAACAAAGTGGACACTATTAGGCCAAGGTGGATGTGGTCAGTAGGAGTCGGCTGTCTATTGAGCTTACCCATGAATAGTGTGTGAGTGTGCCAGTCGGCGTGTGGTGAATCACTTGGCATCGGCGCAGAAAAACCCAGAATAACTATGCAATGGAAAAATTTAACTGCAGAGAATTACCTGCAAGTTGAGCAATATTTCCTAATTGCAATTCTAATTTCAAGAGTCGTCGTTTCCAATTTCAATAGCAGTTAACTCACACTCCCAAACAATCAAACGAACAGCCGCCACTGCACTGTACACAGGCGCAGTACACCGGTAAACTGAGTGAGTGTGCTCGTGTATGTATGACGCGCAATTTAATTGCATTTGAAGTTAATTGCAAGTACTTGATTTAATTGCAGATGAATTGCACAGAGTCCAGATTGCCGAATTGCAATGGATATTGAATCTTGCAAACAATCACACACACTTGATCCCCAGGTCGCAATCAAACTTTCAAGAGATGTACAGGAAATGTTTTATGTAAATTTAGCTTGAGCGGCCTGCAACAGGCAGAAACCATACAAAAAAATTGTTGGTTTTACATCTGAATTACAAATAGATGGTGGAGATAATAACAAAACAAAACTATAGAGATTTAAGTTTGACAATAGGAATTTTGTGAGAGTGTCCGCAGAGTATAATATTAGTTTTTTTACAAAAGAGTAGTCGTAATTTTTAGTTTAAGTTTTTTCCAATGATTAGAGTAATAGCAGGGCATGTTGGCGCTGTTTAGTTTTTTATGGGTTAAAATTCTTGTTATAATAAATATAATACTGAGTACATTCCAAAAATTCAAAGAACTCAAGGTAAACAACATATGGTCACACTAACCCATCGACCTGAGATCTCAATGATAAATAATCGTAATCAGCTCAAAGCTCAGATTTCGATAACAAGTCGTCGAAAGACAGCGAAATTCCATAAAGCGAGCTGGCCACACTAGGGGCCGCCTATATAATCAGAGTCGTTCCCTAAAAGCAGTCACTTGTGTTTCTAGCGCACTGCGATGTAATTGTCGGTATTCATGTGGATTCATTTGAGATATACCTTTAGTATCTCCTTCTTCAACAGCTTCATATTCTACTGCGGATTAATCTTTTTCTTCTCCATTGGTTTTCTTCCATAATGATTTTAGGTAATACCCCAGCTCTATTTCATTGTGAATTAAATTTTTAAATTCATTTGATTCACTGCTATGTTAATAATTATTTTTTGATGTAACAACTGAACAAGGTCGTCATCACTAATAATATAACTATTAATTAAACTTATATATGGTGAAAAAAAACCCCAAAAATTTGGTGATATTCAACTTAAAAAAAAGAATGAGAGAGAAAGAGAGATACAGAAAGTGATTAGCTCACCGTTTGATGCGTTTGTTATGAATCAAACATATTAGCTACGTCCACCACGTATGTATCCGCTGAGGCACATAAACTGTGTGAAGCAGTTATGACTTCCTCGTATCACTCGGATACTTATCATATGTGATTCGTGCCTGGAGAGGAGGTCCGTCGCTATCAATCGTTTTACCGATTGACCACTCCAGATTCCTCTCTAGTTTAGAGTTGCCGAGTGAAACTCTATTTCACAAATCGCTCCGAATCGTCGCTTCAATTCCGTTCGTATGTCCGGTCTGTCATATATCTTGACTTTGCGTTGGTGCGCTTCATCAATCGATTGTCCGTCTGTCACTACCTGAGCGTCAATCACATGAATGCGATTATCTCGGATTACTACCAGGTCTGGTTTATTAAAGCCGGATTCGCAATGCAGACTTGGTTCAACAATGACCACTCAGCCTCTTCTCTCAAGTCCCACCTTGATTGAATTTACTACGCAGTTGTGTCTAGCTACCCGCCTCCCATGCGTTAGGTAGCATTTCTGCATGTTGTGGTTTGTTGTTTCGGAAGCATCACATCCTGCACGAAACTGTAGATCGTGCCCTCCCCTCGTGTTACGAGACTTTTAAGGTTGGGCATTTATTAGTATTCGAATTCCGTTTAAATATTCCTTTCCTGTTAGCAAACGAGTGGGTTAACTACCCATCCGTGTTGCGGGGTATAATGCCCTGCTTCACAGAGACCGTTGCCATCAACAGACATGTACAATCTATTTGCAAAGTACATTTACATTGCTGGACGCGATATCAAGTCTGTATGTTCCGCTAGTAATCTAACCCGGTCCCGCCGCTTTTCGTCGTCTATAAAAGAGCTAGCTATCTCGGATTCTTCGAGTCCTACACATACATGAGGGGCGTGAATAAATGATACCGACACATCCAGTGGAAGTACAAGTACAAGTTTGTCAAACTTCCTATCGTCACACTCCCAAGGGTCAACTTGTGATAGAGCTGTGAGATAAGGATCGTTCTAAGTCCAAATAACTTCTGCTGTGGCTTTATGGGAGCTCGTGTCAATCTCAACAGCTTTGGACCTAAGGTCCGGCTGGATTGTATCGAACTCTCCCATTTGCATTAAATATGATACCTAAATACTTCCACTCGTCTGTACGCTTCAATGCTGGACACTCGTTTAAACCAATAAGAAATACGTGTCGATCTACGACCGTACATTTCTGTTTTGGTTGACCCTTAATGCTGATAGTAAAACACTTATCAGCATTAAGTCCAATAGAGGTCAAAAATCCTACTGTATGATCCAACAATGTTTGAAGCCTCATTCGAGTTTCCGCAAATGGGACCAAACCGTCTGCAAACGCGGCCGCGTTTGTCATGGTTTTTCCAAGTTTGGCACCAATCTCGTTGGGGAGGGATCTAAGTAACCGATCAATGATCAGATTAAATAGTATAGGAGACAGAGGGTCACCCTGCTTAACACCTCTAGCAGGGACGAATTCCTCTGACATTCATTCTTCTCCGTTGAGAGTGGTGCCACCGCCCTCGTAGTCTTTTGTACGTAGTCGACAAAATCTTTCGGTAGGCCATAGGCAGTCATGGTGTTAGTGACCGCAGCATGAGACACCGCGTCAAATGCCTTGCTTACATTTAATGTGGCGATGTAGCATGATTTATATTTTCTATGGCTGTTCCTCAAGATGAGGTCGACTACCGTCGCATTATTTGCAGACCCATCGGTTGGAAGTAACCCACGCTGTCGCGGGTCCCATTTGATTGATGAAGTCAATCGGGTTGTCAAGATGGCATTAAGTTGCCTTACTAACACTGAGGGTACTGTAATGGGACGAAAGTTTTGCTGTCGATTTGCCGTCGCCGTCTTCGGGATGAAGATGGTTCTGGCCAGTCGGATAAAGTCGGGTAATTTTCCGCACCATAGAATAAGGTTCAATATGAGTAGCATAATGCAAGATGGCACCTCCTTGACAGATTTCGGAGATATTCCATCAGTCCCCGGAGCTGAAGAAAGTGCCACTCTATTGGCCCTTAGATACCCTCTCATGCAAGTGACCGTCTTGGATCACTTCATTCGCGCATGAGCATGTGCTAGGCCGTGTCATAACTTCTCTCCAATAGGGTTCCATGTATTCTCGGTTTGGCATTACAGACTCATCTGTTCCATTAAGCAAGAACTTGATGCATCTTCCTTTATCCCAGTTACGCTGTGTTTGGGCGAACTGCTGCCTTCTGGTTTCTCTCCTATTTCCAGGCCCCCGAGGAGGTCTCGACAGAATGTGACGTTCATTCTGAATCGGAAAAATATCCTGGAGATAACCGGATAAACTTTGGAGAGGGGTTTCCTTTTCCTTAGATTGCGCCATCGGTTGCAATCGTTGGGCTCTCCATTTGGAATTACATCCTACAATTTGGCGATAGCCTTGTAGTGTTCGCATAATTTCCCTGTTCGACTGTTCGAGTCGAGTGAGGTGGTCCGTATTTGATGTTGATAATAGGTGGTCTTGCTCGCTATTACTAGGGCGGCGCTGTATGGTTTGTTCGGCGACTTCTGGGGTAAGAGCAGATTGCCCTCTTATCTGCTCGATTTTTTCCTTATAATCACCCCTCTGTCTTAGCTTTTTAATAGTTTCGACGCTGCGGTGTGTAAAAGTTTCCGCTTGTTCCTTATTGATGTGTTTTGTCGTACCATTTGCTGCAAGCTTAACCTCCTTTCTCGCCATCATCCACTTCTCTTCCTCACTCCATCTTAGTTTTATATCAACACGCCGACGTTCTTCATCAAGTTCGTTCTTGTGCTGATATGATTTATGCACGCCCAGTCCTCTAAGATTCTTAAAGGACCGGTCACATATTCCGCAGGGCACACCGTGTGATGGTGTAGCTGCTACGTTTGGTTCATGTTGGTCCTCCAGGTAACCAACCATGGAGGGTCGGGTCGTCAACAGATCATTCATTATCCGAGGCTCGTTATTTTCATTTGTACCAACATTTGTTTGCTACCAAAGGGCTGGTAACCCTTTGGAGCGTTTCGTCGCTCAAATTGGCTGCCAATTAGTAAACTAATTGACATTTCCAGTAGACACCACGAGGAGGTTTTGAGTCGGCTTGATTTAAGATTGCATGACTTACGAATTTCGGAATTACACCCCTTTTGCACAATCTTAAACCCATGTCCACCCAGTCCAAGGATTGCGGGAGTTCTGCAGGCCTGCAGCAGGAACGCATCCATGTATCTTAGGTACGCCTCTAGCGGAAAACCGAACCGGCAGGAGCAAAGGAAGATTGAGCCAAAACTCCCTTGCAGCCTCACGCATACGCCAAAATCCGTGGTGAGGGGCTCCACTGGCATGCAGATGACATCGTGATGGTCCACAGCAATGGCTGCGTTTCCACTCGGATCAGAAAAGACCCTTTGCCCTGCGAGCAGTCTGTCCAAAAACTCGGCTCCGAGGAACGGCTCCTGTAGCAGTGCGAACAGGCAATTTGACTGTCGCATCCTGACTAGAGCGTCGGACATCGCAACTTCGCCACGACCACAGTTTGCTTGGATGAAGCTAAACATTAATGTCTAGCATTCACCCTCGCCAGCACCGCCGCATACACAGGACAGCCCGGCGACAGCATATGATGCCCCGACGGGTAGCCCTTGAAGCGGCAATTCCGGCAGTCCGTCGGATTGGTGCAGCCTCGCGCACTGTGGCCGGCCTGTCCGCACTGGCGGCACACATTCTCCATATATCGGCACTGCGCGACTTTGTGGTCAAAGCCAACGCATCTATGGCACGCATATGTGCGCACCAGCGCTCGGCAGTTGTAAGCAAACCCGCCGATATACGCCTTGCCTCCATCCAGGATCTCCAAAGCAGTGGAATTCACTTCAAGCGTCACATTTACTGTGGCGCCATCCGCTGCAGTCCACTGCTTCTCCAAATGCAACGCTTTCTCAAACGCAGCCAAATCCATCACATCCGCGAATTTGTTCTTGTACAACTCCTTCATAAATTCAGCCGGCGTCGTGGCCGTGTCCACGTTGCTTACCACCACTTTGGGTCGCTGCGCAGGGTTATGTTGCACCTCTAGGCCAACTTCACCAAACCTCTTACTTGCAACCTTTCGAATCTCTCCTGACGAGGGGGTGCGTATTATGGCACCGCCACGCGCAAGCCCTCTCACCTCGTGCAGGCGAACTCCGAGCGTAAGGGCAATCTCCTTGCGCACCTTATCCGCAACCTGGTTGCCCGTGACACTTGGGTCCTTGCTGACTACAACAGCAGACCAAGTCTCACGAGGCTTCCTCGGCGCAGGAACCGGAGCAGCATGCGGCACCGGTAGGCTCGGATACGCAGCTGCATATCCGGTAGGCGGCAAGGAGACCACAGCTGGCGCAACAATGGCCGTAGGAGGTGCAAGCGATTGCCGCTTACTCATCTCCACGAGGACGGCATTACGCGTTGCCAGCGAAAACACCATCTCCTCGTACCTGTTCAGGCTACGCATAATTGCGCTAGCCTGCACCGAGTTCAACTTCGACGACACAACATTAGTCACGAACTCATCCCTTATTTGGGAGAGCTCGCTCGCGACCGTTGAAGAATCATCAATACGATGTTTGACCATCGATTTAGCGGCAGTGGGCACAGCAGGAACAACGAATCCGGTGGCTGCTTGAGCAGCACGAGGGGGGGCAACAACATCTTCCACGGCCGCAGCACTATTTGCAACTCTGGCGAGAGTGGCGGCGATGGCGGCTTCCATGGACGTAGACGGTCCCTCAAGCGAGGAAAGCGTCTCATCAAAATCCGGCTCCGGTAAGCCCATACTACCGTGGATGGCAGCCACCTTAGCCTGCGAAACGGACCTCGGCGGCGCCTTGGTCCGCTTGCCTTTAGGGCGACTTCTACCTCTTGCCCGACTGCTTGCACTCTTGTCGCTGTCCGACATCTCCATATTGGCGCCCTCTGGAGGGGGCACCGACGCCATCTATCGCCCTTTTCTCGGACTCAATAAGCTTGTACACTTACCAAGATCCGATACTCGATCCAGCAGACGAGGTGGCAACTCCGAAATTAGTCGGGACACACACCCGCTAAACAGCTGTTCGACAGCTGGCTGTGCACAGCACTGTTCTCTCTCAGAGAGCGACGCGCTCTCTTTTCCCAAAACGCACGTGGCGCAAGTGGAAAATTACCAGACGAAAAGCTCGATTTTCCGCGAAAATACGCAATGCACAATCGCGAAAAACACACCAAGCACTTTCCAGGTGAAACCCTTTCAGGAAATTCACTTTTTAGGAATTTATTCCGTCTACTTCTCTCGAAATCGAAAAATCAACCGGAGCGCACGAAAAACACGTCTGACAGTAGGAATCTCGTTAATCCATTCATGCGCGTCACTTTTTCCAAAACGCACGTGGCGCAATGGAAAATTTCCAGCAGAAAACTGCGATTTTCCGCGCAAATACAGAACGCACAAACGCGAAAAAACGCACCGTATTCTTACTTTTGAAAGCACTTGAGAACTGAATAGTTTTTGGAATTAAATTCCGCGTATTTAAGCCGATATCAAAAACACGCAGGAGCGCACGAAAAACACGTCCGCTCACCGAAACTTTCCAAGACCGACTGTGAGTAGATAGGGACAGTAGGAATCTCGTTAATCCATTCATGCGCGTCACTAATTAGATGACGAGGCATTTGGCTATTTTTTTTTTTTTTTTTTTTTTTTTTTTTTGACGCGAGGATGGAAAATCTTCATAGATACGAGTTCGATTGTTTCCGACACATATCGCTAACTCGCATGCACGATTCGTTGCAGATCTCAGACCAAAAGAGAGAATTAGCTCTGCAACGCCTACGTACTAAAAACCACCTCATACCACGAAGGCTGTGTTTATACCTTTATTAGTTTCCATATTTTAATGCCAAGGTAGCAGGCAGTTTTATGAACCAAACATATTAGCTAAGTCCACCACGTATGTATCCGCTGAGGCACATAAACTGTGTGAAGCAGTTATGACTTCCTCGTATCACTCGGATATTTATCATATGTGTTTCGTGTCTGGAGAGGTGGTCCTTCGCGATCAACCGTTTTTCCGATTGACCGCTCCAGATTCCTCTCCAGCTTAGAGTTGCCGAGTGAAACTCATAACTCGCTCCGAATCGTCGCCGCGATTCAGTCTGTATGTCCAGTCTGTCATATCTCTTGACTGTGCGTTGGTGCGCTTCATTAATCGCTTGTCCGTCTGTCACAACCTGAGCGTCAATCACATGAATGTGATTATCTCGGATTACTACCAGGTCTGGTTTATTCAAGCCGGATTCGCAATGCAGACTTGGTTCAACAATGACCACGCAGCTTCTTCTCTACGCAGCTGTGTCTAGCTACCCGCTTCCCATGCGTTCGGTAGCTTTTCTGCGTGTTGTGGTTTGTTGTTTCGGAAAGCATTACATCCTCTTCTCGTATTACGAGACATTGAGCATTTATTCGTATTCGAATTCCGTTTAACCCATTCGACCCCGAAGTTGCCTGTGAGCAATTTCAAAAGTTTAACGGCTATCGGTAGTCGGTGCTTTTGTTTTTGTCTGCTTATTCTTCGAGATAACGGTGCTTTGATGTGTATACTTAGAATGTAAGCAAAAAAATTCTAGTTTGCGCATCATTTGACGAAATTATTTGGAATGTGCTGGACGTGCCTCGCGTAAAAAGTGATTGTTGTATTGTGAGGTATATTGAAAAGAAAGTGATTTACTTTTTAATTACGCATTAAAAGTTGAAGAATGTGAGTGAAATTTGTTAATAAATGAATTCTTTAATGCATGTTGTAGTTCAATCTAATTGATTTCTATTAAAAAACAGCTGAGGAATTTTCAAAGTAATAAAGTTGCTTGTGAGCAACCTTGGGCCATTGCACCACCAAAATATGAGACCAAAAGAAAAAGGTTTATCAAATGATGATATTGAGAGAATTGTCAACTTCGATTGGGATGTCTCCAGTGACGAAGAAAGTGGTGATGAAATGGAAGACATCTCTGGAATGTTGGAGAATAATTTAAAAAGTATATTGGAAAGGGGAGAATCAATAGAATTTGAGCATATTGAAAATTTGATTGATGAAAAAAGCATTCAAGAAAATAGTGTTGTGGCTGATAATTGCTTTGAAAAAGTTGATCCCAAAACACTTAAGTGGAGAAATAGGCCATTTCAAGCTCCAGGGTGTATTTGGGAAGAAGATAGTAATCGCCAAATCGATGAAGTGAAGACCCCTGTAGAGTATTTCTGCAGCTTTTTTGACAATAATGTTATTGATTTAATTACAAATCAAACTAATTTGTATGGGTTGCAAGAGCACGGCATAGAGCTGCAATGTACTGGAGATCAAATAAAAAGGTATATCGGAATTTTATTGTACTTGGGTGTCATAAAAGTACCTCAATTTAAAATGGCTTGGTCAAAAGAATACAAGCTTTCTGCTATATCGGATGCAATGCCACGAGGAAAGTTTGAAAAAATCAAACAATGTTTACATTTCAACGATAATACAAAACAACTAAAAAAAGGTGATTTGAACTATGATAAACTGTACAAAATACGCCCTTTACTTGACATTCTCAAAAAAAGTTTTGGTAAACTACCCCAAGAAGAACATCAAAGCGTTGATGAGCAAATCATTGCGTACAAAGGTATTCAGATTTAAATTTTATTAAAATTTAATTTTAATTTTAATTCAATTTTAATTTTTTGTCAGGCCAATCGTCTTATAAGCAATACAACCCAGCTAAGCCTCACAAATGGGGTTTAAAAATGTTTACGCGCGCTGGAACATCTGGATTAGTTTATGACTTCACACTGTATGTTGGCGAAGGCACTTGCCCAAACTTTGGATTGGGAATATCTTCAGATGTGGTATTATACTTATCAAAAGGTCTTCCCAAAGGCAAACCTTTCAAGCTGTATTTTGACAATTGGTTTACGTCAGTTAGTCTCTTGGTTGCATTGAAGGAAAATGGCATATTTGCAACCGGAACTATCCGCAAAAACCGCATAAGCAGCTGTAGACTTCTTTCAGATGCAGAATTGAAAAAACGTGGAAGAGGATCATTTGATACAAAATATGAAGTAAACAATAATCTGATATGCGTCAAATGGTTTGATAATAAGTCGGTTCAACTACTATCTTCGTATGAAGACCATCAGCCAGTTGGAATGTGCAAACGATGGAGTCCTAAAGAAAAAGTTTACATTGATGTTGTAAGGCCTGCTATCGTAGGCTCTTATAACAAGGGTATGGGAGGAGTAGACTTAGCGGACATGCTTATGGAGCTATATAAAATAAACCACCGTTCAAGAAAGTGGTACATTAGAATTTTTTATTGGTGCTTGGGAACATCAATGACAAATGCATGGCTGCTGTATAGAAAAAATTTTCATTTTCTAAACCCAAATCAAAAGTATATACCGCTCATCAAATTTCAAATGGAAGTTGCTCATGAGCTGCTACAATGTACTTACTCTACTTCATTTGAAAAAAAGAGGGGTCGGCCATCAAATATGCAAAGAGAAAACTCAATAATATCTTTGGGTTCTCCAACTAGCAGTGTGTCTTCCAATCAATCCAAAAAATACAAGTTTCAGCCAAATCCTACAAATTCTATGCGTTACGATTGCATGGAACATTGGGTGGTATTTACTGAAAAAGGGCGTTGCAGACTGTGTAAGACAGGAACCCCAATGTCAAAATGTATTAAATGTAAAGTACACCTATGCTGTAACAACAATAAAAACTGTTTTATGTCTTACCATACTTAAAAATTGAAAATAAACAAAAATAACCATCAACTAAAAATGTATTCTTTAATATACACTATGGCCCAACGTTGCCCACAAGCAACATCCGGTAGCGCCCAAACTAGTGGGGGTGGGGAGTTCAAACTTTACTCAAATACTGCTTGGCCCAATACAAACAGAATACAAAAAAAAAATATTTTTTTTTCGACAGGGAAAAAGTTGGGGTCGAAAGGGTTAAATATTCCTTTCCTGTTAGCAAACGCGTCGGTTGACTTACCCATCCGTGTTGCGGGGCATAATGCTCTGCTTCACGGAGACCGCTACCATCAACAGACATGTACAATCTATTTGCGAAGTACTTTTCTATTGCTGGACGCAATAGCGATTCTGTATGTTCCGCTAGTAATCTAACCCGGGCCCTCCGCTTTTCGTCTTCGATGAAAGAGCTAGCTATCTCGGATTGTTCGAGATGAGGCCATTTTATACTGCTCAATCTTCTTAAACGAAGCATCGGTGCCATCCATCTTATTGATGGAATCCCGAGTCCTCCACATACATGGGGGGCGTGAATGAATGCTACCGGCATATCTAGTGGAAGACTTAACCATCTTCTCACATAGAATCGTACAAGTTTGTCAAACTTCCTTAAAACGCCTATCGTCACACTCCCAAGGGTCAACTTGTGATAGAGGTCCTGAAGAAGGGGCCGTGGCAGTGGCCGACACCGCCGGAGACGTCGCGGGACGCGGCGCGACCCCCGAAGTTCGCGCGGCAGTCCTCGTGTCCGGAGCCGCGAGCCCCGCCGGAGAGGCCGACGTGGCGGAGGTAGCAGTCGGAGGGCGTGGAATGGAGACGGAATGGCCCGCTCAGGTGGCCGAGGAAGCGTAGGAGGATTCGGAAGGACCGCTGCGATAGCGTGCGGGGCAGCCGGTGGCGGCATAGCCAGGCGGGACTCCAGTGCTCCGCAGCGCAACATAAATGCCACGACTAGTTCGTCTGACATCCAGCTAGCTTGCTCCTGGCAGGCTTCGTGGCAGCAATCTCCGTATCTCCTGGCTCATATAGCACGGCAGCGTGTCCGGCGGCAACTACACTCGTGGCGCTCGATTTCGGCACTTCGGTCGCATGTGCGGCCGTCGTTACCGAAACGCCGCGGGCTTTCCTTGCTTGCGACAAGGCAGCAGACGCCAAGCTGGCCTCGGCCATAATGGTGGCGCTCCTCGCGGCAATCCCAGCTGCAACATCCTCAGAAGTCTTCGCGGCAGGCTTCGCGGCAGCAATCTCCGCATCTCCTATGGCTCCTTGTGTCTCCAATGAGGAGAGCGTCTCCTCCAACCAGATGCGCCATGTCCTGCAGCAACCTTGGCCTGCGAGGCATCACGCGGCGTAGCCTTGCCACGCTTGCCTCGACGGCGACCACTGCCAACATCCCTCGTCGTGCTGCTCGACCGACTGCTGGCCGACATCTCGATCTCCGACAGGTTCATTATGGCGCCCCCTTTCGGGATAGCCGACGCCATCTAGCGGAGCTAGTTTCCGATTAAGGTTTTTGAATTAACTACTCACCAAAACCGATACACGCCTAGCAGCGTGACCGGCGGCGACGACACTGGTTGCACTGGACTTCGGTATTTCGGCCGCATGGACGGCCGCTTTACCGAGGCGGCACGGGCTCCCTTTCCAGTAAAGACGGCGGAGGCCAAGCTGGCCTGGGCCAAAATGCCAGCGTTTCTTGAAGCGGCGGCATCCTCAGCAGCCTTCCTCAGAACCCTCCGCAAGCGACATCCCCTGTCCCTCTAATGAGGAGAGCGTCTCCTCGAGCATCGGCTCCGGGCAACCAGTTGCGCCATGGACAGCAGCAACTTTAGCCTGCCCGCGACGTACCCTTGCCGCGCTTGCTTTTACGACGACCTCTGCCAACATCCCTCGTCGCGCTGCTTGACCTGCTGCTCGCCGACATCTCGCTTTCCGACGCGCTCATGGTGGCGCCCCTTTCGGGATAGCCAACGCCATCTGTCGGAGCTAGTTAACGATTTAGGTTTTTGAATAATCTACTCACCAAAGTCGATACACACTCCCGTCAACTAGGTGGCAACTCCAGACGGGGACAGCATGAGGGGCAACAGCAGCCGGTGGCGGCATAGCCAGGCGGGACTCCAGTGCTCCGCAGCGCAACATAAGTGCCAAGACTAGTTCGTCGTAGCGACTTAAGGCCTCCGACATCCAGCTTGCTTGCTCAAGAGCATGCCACGCCTAGCAGTGGGCGGGTTTTCAGGGCCCAATGAAGGGGGCCCCAACACGAAAGACCAGCGTTTTAATTTGGGGCACAGACGATCGCGGGGGCGGATCGCTGGCCAAGCACGCGGGCCGGCAGAAAAACGAGGCTGCCGGGGCACGCGGTCCAGGGTCACCACCCCGAGAAATGGCATCATGATCATGGTATTACTGCAAAGGGAAAAAATTTCATGTTAACTCAAGACAACAACATCTTCTGTTATTCGTAAACGATCGATGTGCACACAAGAATTTTACGCTGCCTCACAATGCTGCAAGCTCGGTACTTCCTGCCGCTTGGCGACATGTACTGCAAAATAGATATTTGCCGGACGGACTCGGAATTGGCTGCAAACGCCATCGAAGGAGAAAGGTGGCAGAGAGGCGCTAGACGTAAAAACGCATTTAACGCGGCCAACTGGAGACTTGTGCTTCGCGCACTCCAGCGCTGGAGTACACGATCTCTAGGTGACCGGAGGCGTACCCCAAGGCTCGGTACTCGGTCCCATCCTATAGAACGTCCTGTAGGACGGGATCCTTAGGCTGAATCTACCCGATGGCTGCACGGTAGTGGGTTTTGCGGACGATATAGCGTTGGTAACGGTGATAAAAAGACACATCAGGAAAAAGCTAAGAAAATACATAATACACATAAAATATTAAATAAGCATAAGCAAATAATAATAATTGTCAAGTAAAGTTATCAAAAAGGCCAACGAACAATTAAATTTTGAGCCCTCAACTTCTAAATGCAACAGGCAACGTTTGATGTGATCCGGATTAGAGGAATGGACAATGGTAAAATTAAATTGTGGATTCAATTGGGATGAAATTAAAAGAATTTTGAACCCGATTTACTGAAGGAATTAAATCAGTTGGAAAATAATGTGTAATGTTATAGACAGGACAGATACAAACCCCATCGCAATTCAGGCAAAGAAGAAATTATATGAGGAAACGTGTCTGGAGGCGTTTGTAACAGTAGACCTGTATTTAGGTAGTGCTTTCAGGGGAAGAGTTCCAAAGAGACATTTATTACCGGTCTAAGGAGGTACCCAGGAACAATAATTTCAGTACTGCAGGGGGATTTAACAGAAAGAACTTTGATTATAATAGAAACTGAGGGTACAATAATAACTTTAACAGAGATAATGGAGGATATAGGCAACAAGGAGGAAGTGCCAAGTAGAAGTGCCAGGTAGAAGTGCCAAGCGATGGCAGTCAGGACAATTAAGTACAGTAGAAAGAGAATAACATTGAGGATGAAGGAAATTTTCGTCAAAATGCCTCCAAAAAACAAACAGGCGACATTACCATACGTGGTAGTTAAAGGAAGGAACAAAAAGGAACTAAAATTATTATTAGACTCCGGAGCTACGAATACATATCTAAATCCCGCAATAGTTAGTAAAGATCAACAGTTACAATTGGAAGAAAAACTTAAAATAAACAATAACAATAACTTCTCGGGAATCCTCGGGAATTTTCGCCAGAGCCCCAAGGATTGGTTTATATTTTCAACTAAGGAAATGTAATAACATTAAACGATGTTGTTGAACACGTGTTCACTTCAGACGACGCATACAGGCAGCGCTAGCTCTGCCTGCTTACCTTCAAAACCCGGATTCTATTTTTACTTACTCTAGCCTATAAATTCCCTGTGTGGGAGACAAATATGTTGACTTCGTATATCTTAGAACCTAAGCAATGCAATATATGTTTTAACTAACAACCCCATTCCACTTCTGTGTAATGGTGGCCCCCTTGACTCTGAAATCGTGTATATAAACCCGACCTCAAGTAATCCTTGTGTATTTAATTACTCTGCATTCTAAGAGTGAGCATCGCTGTGTCTTTGGCCCTCATATGCATGATTTTCTCCGAGTTAAACCAATTCATGTGTTGGTAACTTCCATAAATGAAAGAAACTTATTTACCCAGAACGAGCACAATCAAGCCCGACTATCTCAATCTATCACCATGAGCGCACGCAGCAACAGCACCAAGCAACAATTGGAGCACGAGATGAGGGAGGAGCGCGCCAGGGAACAGCCAGTGGCTAAGTGGAGACGGGACTCCGATTCCGTTCTCCAGCTTCTGGCGTCCCCCCCTGGTGTCGCAATCCCCGTCACGGTCAGCGAGGCTGACTCGGAGTCCACGGGCGAAATCTCGGACGTGGAGTTTGCCGTCCGAGGAGGAGGACGCAGGCCAGAACGCGACGGAGGTCGGACGCGAGCGCGAAGGAGGAGTGGACGGAGACCGTCAGACCCGAGGTGTCCTCGGACGAGGATGTCGCGGTGCGGCGAGCTGCGAGGGACCGATGATCTTCCGCCGGTTGAGCAGGGCGACGGCAGGGCTCGGGCGGATCTGCCTTGGGCAGATACCACCGTCTGGCAAGCCCAAGGAGTGGGCCCGCATCTCGCCGCGTGGCTGAGGGACGCCGAGGCAGAGGAGGCCGCACTGTGGGCGCCGCCGCAGGAGCAGCTGCAGTCGGCGGAAGAGCCGCCGCAGGAACAGCCACAGCCGCCGCAGGAGCAGCCACAGCCGCCGCAGGAGCAGCCACCGCAGTCGCTGTCGGCACCACAGCCGCCGTCGGCAGCGCTGCCGCCGCTACCGCCACCACTTGCGCCGACGCCACCACCACCATCGCCGCCGCCGAGGCTGCAGGAGTGGAGGAGGCCCGGATGTGGGAGGTAGTCGCGGCATCGAATGGCAGCGCCCACCGCCGATGCACCCGCGCGATCCGCGAGCCAAGTCGGCGAAACGGAGGTCCTGAAGAAGGGGCCGTGGCAGTGGCCGACACCGCCGGAGACGTCGCGGAACGCGGCGCGACCCCCGAAGTTCGCGCGGCAGTCCTCGTGTCCGGAGCCGCGAGCCAGACAGTTCCCCGTTGTGAAATCATTTCCGTAGTCTGGCCACTCTACTAAACACGTCCCGTTCGCGTTTATCGATAGTGGGGTTCAGCATTGTCATTGCCGTTGCCGTTATCGATATCCATATCGCTGTCATAAGTTGCCAGGACTGCATCGGTGTGACCGTTTAATAAGAAATCCAGTATTTTCTAGTACCCATCGATCGCAAATATCGGTCGACCGCCTGCCATCGAGGTGACCCCGCCACTATATTTCTCAGCGGCAGCGTCGTCGTTCTGCCGGCCCTTCCGCTTCAGCCCTTCGCGTTCGGCTGCTGCGGATGACGACTTTTTCGCCATGTGCATATAGTAGCAGTACAACTTTCAAAATCTTAACTTCCTTTTAACCATAATTTGCCGTTAATTATCCGTAATTTATAATTGAAAAAATTTACCGCTCAATTGTTTTAAAAGTTATCCAATGTTCTGCTAACTTGATATGTACACAAAACTAAACTTTTACTTTTTCAACATTTTTTTGCAGGAAATTGCCGTTTCCGCTTGTTTATTGTTTTTTTTTTTTTTAAACCCTTCCTTCTGCTAACTTAATATCAAGTTAAGCAGTACACCCCCACTAAACTTCAACTTTTCGAAATTTTCTTTTGCAGGAAATTGCCGTTAAAATTCCGTAAATTATTCGTGAAAGAATTAAAGTTGCCTCTTGTGATTTAATATTTAACGGAAAATTCCTGCAAAAGAAAATTTTCAAAAAGTTAAAATTCAGTTTGTGTACTGATAACTTGATATCAAGTTAGCAGAACACAAGGTCTGTTTTAATAAAAAAAATATTTAAGCCCGAGCGGCAAAATTGACTCTTTCACGAATAATTTAAGGGAAATTAACGGCAAATTGTGGTTAAAAAATGTTTAGATTTTGAAAGTTGTACTGCTAACATTATGCAAATTTTTTTGCCTATGTTTTTGTGTGTGTGTCGTGTTCCGCAAATCAAAAGTTTTAGATGGACGTCCTGTGATTGGGCCTTAAAGACCCGCGAGGAATGGCGCGCCAGACTGCCTTGCAGTTTGTGCCGTTGATTCCGTCCAGGCCGGGAGAGCGTTTGATCTTCAGCTTGGCGACACAAGCAGCAATCTCAGCCACTTTAAGGGTCGGTGGGACATCCTGCGGTAAGGCAATCGGTGTATCAGACTCCGAAACTGGGAAAAAGTTACGAAGGAGCACTCGCGCACACTCGCCCCAATCGGTGACCAGCTCGCCGTTTACACGCAGGCACCCAATCTCCGTCCGCTTGCGGCCTCGGCAAATCTTGTATACACGCCCCAGGGTTCTTGTGAATTCTCTCCAACGAAGCGTCTGCAATGGTCCAATGGTCCGAGAGAGTTTGCTTAACCTGCTGCGTTCGCATCCAGTCCAAGGATTGCGGGAGTTCTGCTGGCTTGCAGCAGGCGCGCATCCATATATCTGAGGTACGGCTCTAGCGGGAAAACGAACTTGTACCGGCACTGCGCATAGGTACGTACTAGCGCTCGGCAGTTATAGGCAAATTAGCCGATATACGCCTTGCCTCCGTCCAGGATCTCCAGAACAATGTCGTTGACCTCAAGCGTCACATTTACTGTGGCGCCATTAGGTGCGCCGCTTTTTCAAAAGCAGCCAAGTCCATCACTTCAGCGAAGCTAATCTTATAGCGCTCCTTCATAAACTCGACCGGCGTCCTAGCCGTGCCTACGTTGCTCACCACTACTTTCGGTCGCTGCGCAGGGTTCTGTTGCACCTCTAGGCCAACTTCGCCGAACCTCTTGCTCGCGACAACCTTCCGAATCATGGCACCGCCACGCGCAAGCCTTCTCACCTCGTGCAGGCGAACAACTTGCTGACAACGACAGCAGCCCGACAGCATTCGGCACCGGTAGGCTCGGATACGCAGCTGCATATCCGGTAGGCGGCAAGGAGACCACAGCTGGCGCAACAATGGCCGTAGGAGGTGCAAGCGATTGCCGCTTACTCATCTCCACGAGGACGGCATTACGCGTTGCCAGCGAAAACACCATCTCCTCGTACCTGTTCAGGCTACGCATAATTGCGCTAGCCTGCACCGAGTTCAACTTCGACGACACAACATTAGTCACGAACTCATCCCTTATTTGGGAAAGCTCGCTCGCAGCCCTCGAAGCAGCATCAAGGCGATGCTTCAGCATCGAGTTAGCGTAAGTGCGCACAGTGGGAACAACTAATCCGACAGCAGGGGCTGCATGGGCAGCACGAGGGGGGGCAACAACAGCTTCAACAGCTGCAGCACTAGTTGCAGCTTTTGCAGCAATGCTGACAGCGAGAGCTACGACGGTAGCCTTGGACGAGAACAGTCCCAAGCGAGGAAGGCGTCTCCTCCAAATCCGGCTCCGGCAAACCCATCTCACCGCGCTTGGCAGCTACTTTCGCCTGCGAAGTAGACCTCGGCGGCTTCTGTCGTCCAAATCACCGTTTGAAAACTTTTGCTTATACTCGCTATGGCCTGTACTTCCATCGAAGCCCCATTTTCCAATTAAAGTTAAATTCGTAACTATATTTTCAGGCATAGTTTCAATGATGTTGTTTTGAAGCTCTATTATACTAGATGCCGTATTGTCTAGTAAGCTTTGTAGTTCGACTTCCGCACGAGATTCGTCTATATAATACCATCAGGGTATCTTATTTTTTGAGACTTAGTAATCTTTGGTAACTGGGAAGAAATTCAAAGGATATTTTGGTATTTACAAAGTTTCTTATCAGCAAATATTGGTGCTTCGTCATGGAGGTCTCCATTAAAAGCGAAATAACTTCCATGGGATCTGCCGGCAGGAAATTTTGATTTCGATCATCATTACGTAGAGAAGAAACAGCGGATTCATCTATTTTAATGAGCTGACCTACACGTCGTCGCTTTGTTCTCTCTGAAGCCTCCTCAAATTCAAGTTTAGGACGGCCCCGATGAGCACTTTCCTCTATTTGATTTGATTTGCAATAGGGACGTTTTATTGAAATTGATTCTTTTGTATTAAGCCATCCAGATTGATATTTAATAACTGCAGATTTTGTCCGTTTGTAATTTTTCCAAAAAGTTACAATTGTTTTGCAGAGGTTCTCAATTTTATTGGATATTTCGCTCAACTCTGGAATAATGTAGCCGTTGTTTTCAATATCCGCTTGCACATCGGAAATCAATTTCCTCATTTTTTCGGCGTTGGTTCCATTACCTGTGCACCACATATTAAAATATGCAGACGTGGAAAAACACATTTTTGCGATGCACCTATCAAAATCCAAAATCAAAATTTAAATAATAATTTACAAATTAATATTTTTGCAAAAACACAAACCACTAAAGACGAAGACAAAGCAACAGCGCAAAAGCGCAACAGCACAATAAGCAAAGACTCACCTTTAACTGCTTTAGTAATATTAGTAGAAAACACACATCGGCAAATTTCGGCAGCTAATTTTAAAATATTAGTAACCTAAAATAAGACGATCACAAAAACATACAAACCAAGTTCTGGGTTTTCTTGGAACATAACTAAAAGTCTAACTAAACATAAAATATACTTTAAAAAAATACACAAAAAAGGGTTATTCGATGAAATTAGTTTTACGAAAAAACTTTTTCAGGAAAGTTAATTATTAATATCTCAATTTAAAGTAAATACCTTCAATTTCATAATTCATGTTAAATTATTCAAATCGGAGCACTGCAGCGTACGTCTGATCACTTTAAAGGGCGAATTGAAAGAGAGAAATAACTTCCAAGCGCAGCTGCGTTGCCAAAATGAACACGTGTTCACGATTGCAAATCTATTTTAGAAAGTACCGTTAGATTTCTAGTAAAATCCGGTATGCCAAAGAGAAGTTTGGACTTTTAAGAGACAATTTTGATACATTTTGCTTAAAAAATATGTCATAAAATTTTTGATTTTTGGCCTCTGACGGAACCACTGTGCAGAGGCCGCTAAGCGCTGGGGTTAGGTGACAATGCGATCCTTGCCTTTTCCTCTAGTTGACTACCGACGTATTTCCAAACTAACTGGCCTTGGAGGGGAGGGGTTTTTTAGATCAGCAGAAGCGCTGACAGAAGCTCGGTGTGTGTGTGTGTGCCAATAAGCTGGCGTGTGTGTGTTAGGGCGAGTGTGTGGCTGTGTTAGTGTGTTTTTTTGTTTTTTTATTACTAAGAAAAGCTTAAATATATACCGGATGGCGGTCAGGTTGCCGCTCGTCCTTATTGCTCGTTGCGTCGACTCTGTTCTCGACGCCTTAAGTCCAACAGGATGCCAGCAGCCATATTGGCTACCGCTACGTGCTCCGCGTTTTCGATGCTTTCTGTGCCGCAGTGGTTGCAGCAGGGGTTTGGCTCGTACAGGTATCCGCGTGAGGTAAAAGTTTACCTGCTGTGCCTTCTCTGCAGTCGAGGGATTAGACTGGGAATTAGACTATGCGTCCACCGTCCTGTGCTCGCAATGTTCCACCTCCTTTGCCAAGCCTCTATCGTGCTACTGCGCGGGGTCCCGCTTCCTGTACTGCTTGTCCTTCGTTATGCCGCCAGGAGGTATATTGGTATTGTACCGGCTATCAATAGCGCAGCTTCCTCTGATACCGTGCAGAAGCTAATTGTGATGCGCAGAGCGCAGCGTCGGTAGAAAGTTTTGCACTGGCGACTGTATGTTGCGGTCTTCATAGCTTCGGCCCATATGGGCGCGGCGTACAGGATGGAGGTCACCAGGTGGTCACCACTGTGGCTATGATTCTTCTGCTGTGTTGCTTTGGTCCTCGGGAGTTGGCCATCATCTTTGAGATGGATCCATTCGATCTGTGTGCTTTGGCTGCTGCATACACCTGTCACCTGGTACTTATGCTCTCCGACGTCAGAGGAGTATGTGAGCACTCTGTCCTTAAAGTAGTCCGCTACGTGGTCGGTAAGGTAGTCCGAGATTCCCATTACATGCGCTTGCAGGACAAGGTTCCAGTTGGCAGAGTTAAAGTTCTTTACATTGAGTGTGCAGACGAGGCAGTACTCTTTTGAGCCGCCTAGCCACCTTTCTCCTTCAATTAGTTGGCAGCCAGTTGGGTGACCGCCCGAACTGGTGGTCCGAGAACGCTCTGAGTTCGTCGAGCTCCTTTTCGAGGTGGGTGCATATTATGTGCTCAAATATCTTTCCCCTATTTAGCATACATAGGGGTCTGTATGAGGATTCGTCGTCGTTCATCTTGCCCGGTTTTGGGATGAGCACCAATCTTTGCCGCTTAAACCCTGTGGGGAAGGTTTGTTGGGTGACACACTTGTTTTACATGTCCCATGGTTTTTGAGAACGGTGTCGCTTACCCCGGTAGCTTGCCAGGTAAGGGGCGGCTGTGTGGGGAACAAAGTGGACACTATTAGGCCAAGGTGGATGTGGTCAGTAGGAGTCGGCTGTCTATTGAGCTTACCCATGAATAGTGTGTGAGTGTGCCAGTCGGCGTGTGGTGAATCACTTGGCATCGGCGCAGAAAAACCCAGAATAACTATGCAATGGAAAAATTTAACTGCAGAGAATTACCTGCAAGTTGAGCAATATTTCCTAATTGCAATTCTAATTTCAAGAGTCGTCGTTTCCAATTTCAATAGCAGTTAACTCACACTCCCAAACAATCAAACGAACAGCCGCCACTGCACTGTACACAGGCGCAGTACACCGGTAAACTGAGTGAGTGTGCTCGTGTATGTATGACGCGCAATTTAATTGCATTTGAAGTTAATTGCAAGTACTTGATTTAATTGCAGATGAATTGCACAGAGTCCAGATTGCCGAATTGCAATGGATATTGAATCTTGCAAACAATCACACACACTTGATCCCCAGGTCGCAATCAAACTTTCAAGAGATGTACAATGATTTCTCGCACGTTACGTGATCCTGAAAAAAACTTCGCAACAAACGAGAGAGAACTACTTGCCATTGTCTGGTCATTTAAAAACCTCCGTAATTATTTATATGGAGTAAAAGGTTTACGCATTTATACAGACCACCAACCATTAACGTTCGCCGTTTCGGATAAAAATCCTAACGCGAAACTTAAACGTTGGAAAGGAATTATTGATGACCATGGAGCACAGGTCATTTATAAACCAGGAAAGGAAAATTGTGTAGCGGACGCGTTGTCACGGCAAAATATAAATGCTTTAGAAGATATCCCAGAATCTGACGCCGCAACCATACATAGCGAGCAGTCATTAACATATACCATCGACACGACAGACAACCCGGTCAACTGTTTCAGAAACCAGATAATTATCGAAGAAGGAAACAGTTCGTCGGTTGACCATTTCATCCTATTCAAAAGTAAAACTAGACACGTAATAAAATTCTCTGACCGCAGTGATTTAATAAACACAGTAGGGGATGCAGTAAATTCCGAGGTAGTTAATGCAATACATTGTTCCCTCCCAATCTTAGCTTATTCAACATCCGTTAATCGAACGATTCCCGAGCACTACTTTCAAATATTCAAAAACTTTCGTACAGGACATAACTGACAAAACAGAACAGAAAGAAATCATAATTGCTGAGCACAATAGAGCACATCGCGCTGCCCAAGAAATGTAAAGCAAATCCTACGAGACTATTTCTTCCCGAAAATGCTCAGGTTATCAACAGAAGTAACTTAAAATTGTTAAATCTGCTCTATGGCAAAATACAATCGCCACCCCACCAAGCAGACGGTCGGACAAACACTAGTTCCCTCTTACGTAGGGAAAGTACTTCACATTGACATTTTTTCAACACACGGAAACTTGTTTCTCACCTGCATTGATAAGTTTTCTAAATTCGCCATAGTTCAAAAAATTACTTCTAGGGCCATCGTAGATGTCAAAGCCCCAATACTTAATATAATAAATTTTTTCCCTAAAACAAAAACTATTTATTGTGACAACGAGAAGTCACTTAATTCCGAAACAATTAAATCAATACTGCTTAACAATTTTGACATTTCCATCCAAAACGCACCCCCCTTACACAGCACTTCAAGTGGCCAGGTAGAAAGGTTTCACAGCACTCTTGCAGAAATAGCGAGATGCCTGTAGCTTGAAAATAAACTTAACGACACGACAGAAACAATTTTACTAGCAACTAGTAAATACAATAGAACAATTCACTCAGTAACAGACAAAAAACCAATAGAAATAGTACATTCGACACCCACGGAAGTCGAGAAAAAAATTCACGAAAAAATCCAGGAGGCACAGGAAAGGTCCCTCGAGTACGTTAACAAGAATAGAACCCATAAAAAATACCAAGTCGGGGACAAGGTGTTCCTAAAAGCAAACAAACGCTTGGGAAATAAATTGTCACCATTATTCTCCGAAGAGACCATCGAAGCGGACCTGGGGACCACGGTCCTTATTAAAGGGAGGGTGGTCCATAAGGACAATTTGCGCTAACAATCTAAATTAAGTTTATCACTTCCAAATTTTCTTTTAGGTTTACGAAATATTTCTTACTACTTACACTAACTCAACAACTACACGAACGCGGACTGCATTCCAATAGTAGACGGTGACATTGTAATCTGGGACAGTTACGGATACCTTCAACACGCTACAAACTTGACATCCTACGAAGACTATGCGGACCAAACAGAAACAATGACAGAAACAGTTAAAGACGCAGGACGCAGGTAATAATTACGGACCTAAGACATATTCGCAAACTGGTCGCTAACCTGAAAATCCATCACAGGGATACTAGAAGCATTAACCTTGTCGGAACAGCACTCAAGGTTATTGCGGGAACCCCCGACTTTGATGACTGGGAAAAAATTAAATTCAATCAGGAGCAATTATTTAACGCCGAGGAAGGGCAAACTGAATTAAATATTAAATTTCAAGAAAGATTAAATGCACTCATAAATTCTATGAATCAAATTCAAAACGTGGACAGAGACGAAGAAGCACATCTTTAGAAATCATCTTGGCAAAAAACAGAATAGTTATCACAGACCTAGAAAATGTTTTGATGGGCCTAACCCTAGCAAAGCTTAACATTGTAAGCCCAGCCATCCTAGATAACAGCGACATTAGCGAAGAACAAACAGCCCACTAACATCAGTTTAGTAGAAATTTTAGAAGTATCTAGCATAAGCGTTTTTCAAAATTCTGAAATAATCAATTTCCTTATTAAATTTCCTAACTCTAAGTTAAAATGTAGAAAAATTACAGTCTACCCAGTTCAGCACAACAACAAAATTCTGAACTTCGAAAATGGGGACTTGGTCGCCGAATGCTCAACACGAATCGTCAACATCGGAAGCTGTACGGCCACAGTAGGCGCTACTTTCTGCAAGGAACTGCAAGGCGACACCTGCGCACAGCAAATGGTTTCTGGGGTCACTGCACAGCGCTCCACCCTACCTGGGCATTTAGATCCGGTTACCACAATGATCATGGTACCCTTATCATCAACGATGCCAAAGTGACTATAGTCGACGACCTTGGGCTTAAACAAGAAATATCCGGTTCGTACCTTGTAACCTACTCTAACAGCCTATCAATAAATGGAACTTGGTACACTAACCAACTGGGAAGCTCAAGAAAGAAACCCGCTGTCTCAGCCATGACCTTGGTAAACATTGCGGCCCACCAAAATCGACTCAGTCTTCCGTTACCCCATGAGCTGAGCCTAACAAATCTCCACCACATCGGCGCTCTGAGAGAAAGGATGACCACCGGATCGTTTACCACCAATGCCGTAATTTTCTTCGCCGCTATCTCTCTATGCTTTGCGGCCTGGCTCATCCATCATCATCGGACAGCCAAGCACAGCCTCAAAACTAGAAACAACTGCGACGTGGAGGCGACAGGTCACCGGGACGGCGACCACTTAAAGGCGGGAGGAGTTAACACGCGCAACCGAAATGCAGAAAATCTGCCTAATTGCGCACCGGATACAATAGCCCACACGCGCAAGGCCAAATTAGCTGACAGCGCATTCCGGGGCTAACGCTGCCTGCCCAACTCCAGCACGCCTGCGACGAGTGATCGTTGCTGGGCAGACACAAAGTGCTGACCCTGCACTAACGCGTCTGCGCCGCCGCCCAAGGGAGGCCTGGAGTTGCAGCCGCGGTAATTTATAAGTCAGTCTAAAATTGTACTCCGGGGCTTAAGCTTCGTTATAAATCCGAATAATTAACCTATGCCCTAACGGGTGTATGGAAATAAAGGAAATATAAAAATATAAAGAACACAATCCATTAATTTATACACAAAATCATATTAAATTATATATTCTGAAAAATACCCATATATTTGGTGGCCAGCCAATAGTCACTTCCCCATATATGTTTTTGGTTACGCCGTCTTTAAACTGCATGTTTACAGTACTAAAACTCTCCCTTCTTATGAATTTCCTCAATATCAACTTGAGGAAATTGAAGGAATATTTTATGTTTTCCATACATTTAATATTTAATATATCAATAATAATGATATATTATAACGTTTTCATATATATGAATGTTATTTATTATAGGTATTCACAAAATCATATTAATATTATATGTCCTGAGAAATACCTATATATTCGGTTGCCAGCCAATAGTCACTTCCCCATATATGTTTTTGGACATATTATTATATTATATTATTATATTATTTCTTAAATTCCATTTCATTTCGTTTCGTTTCATTTCATATGAATTTTCTCAATTTACTTGAGGAAATTAAAGGAATATTATATAATTTCCATACACATAATATTTAATATATCAATTATATTGATATATTATAACATTTTCATATATATGAATGTTATTTATTATAGGTATTCACAAAATCATATTAATATTATATGTTCTGAGAAATACCCATATATTCGGTTGCCAGCCAATAGTCACTTCCCCATATATGTTTTTGGACACGCAGTCTTTAAACTGCATGTTTTCAGTACTAAAACTCTCCCTTCATATGAATTTCCTCAATTTACTTGAGGAAATTGAATGAATATTTTATACATTCCAGACATTTAATATTAAATATATCAATTTTATTGATATTTTATATCATTTTGCTGTCCCTGTGTGTACTGAACACCGAGATCAAGTCAGCATTTGCCCTTTTGCTCTATGTGTGGTTTCTGTCCGCACTGAGCTGGCCTTGGGACACCTCCGTTATTATTTGAGAGATGTACCGCCCCAGTCAAACTCCCTACCTGGCAATGTCCTTGAATTGGATCATACCTGGGTAATTGGAGTTATACCAAATTTTTAAATCAAAATACTCAATACTCATTTTATTCAAGAATTTGTTTGCGATTATATAAAGAACTCGTGATACTTTGATCAAGAAGCTTGCATCAAAACCCAATACCATAAGATATAATAAATATATCCGTATAATGGGTAGGAAATGATACATTTTCCATTTAATCAAGTAAGTAAGTAAACAATAAGAGTAGTGGTATTTCATTGGCGATACCGAACCGAGGTCTAATATCTATCACTTATTCTACACCTCTTATGTCTCCTTACACTGCCAGATTAGAGTCAAGCTCAAAAGGGTTTTCTTTCCCCGCTAATTATTCCAAGCCCGTTCCCTTGGCTGTGGTTTCGCTAGATAGTAGATAGGGACATCAGGAATATCGTTAATCCATTCATGCGCGTCACTAATTAGATGACGAGGCATTTGGCTATTTTTTTTTTTATTTTGACGCGAGGATGGAAAATTTTCATAGTTATGATACGAGTTCGATCGTTTCCGATACACATCGATGACTCGCATGCACGATTCGTTGCAGATAAAGAGAGATTTTGTTCTACAACGCCTACGTACTAAAAACCACCTTAAACCACGAAGGCTGTGTTTATACCTTTAGTTTCCAAATTCTTAATGGCAAGGAAGCAGGCAGCCGATTTCCGCCGTAGAGTCCATCGAAAGGCCTCGTTTTAGCAGGTTTATTAACAATAACTTATTGAATATTATGTGGTTCTTATACTTTTATAATTGCTCATGGATTATGTTCTTCAGGGTTATTTTGTTTAGCTAATGTGTCGTATGAGCGGTTAGGTCGCCGAGAAATTTCCCTCCGGCGCCCGATGGAAGTTATACCGCTTCTGATCGGTCTCTAGTGCCCCTTTTTTGTCAGAGGCCTCTAAGCGGTGGGGTTAGGATACAATGCGATCCTTGCCTTTTCCTCTAGTTGCCTACCGACGTATTTCCAAACTAACTGGCCTTGGAGGGGAGGGGTTTTTTAGATCAGCAGAAGCGCTGACAGATGCTCGGTGTGTGTGTGTGCCAATAAGCTGGCGTGTGTGTGTTAGGGCGAGTGTGTGGCTGTGTGGCTGTGTTAGTGTGTTTTTTTGTTTTTTTTTTTATTACTAAGAAAAACTTAAATATATACTAGAGCAATACAAATGGTAAACGGATGGCGGTCAGGTTGCCGCTCGTCCTTATTGCTCGTTGCGTCGACTCTGTTCTCGACGCCTTAAGTCCAACAGGATGCCAGCAGCCTTATTGGCTACCGCATCCCAATTCCTCTGGTTTTCCAGCGTTTCTTGATTCAGCTCCGGCTCGGTTCCTCGCGTATAGGGGGCAGATGAAGAATACGTGCTCCGCGTTTTCGATGCTTTCTGTGCCGCAGTGGTTGCAGCAGGGGTTTGGCTCGTTCTTAAGCCTGTACAGGTATGCGCGTGAGGTAAAAGTTTACCTGCTGTGCATTCGAGGGATTAGACTGGGAATTAGCCTATGCGTCCACCGTCCTGTGTTCGCAATGTGCCACCTCCTTTGCCAAGCCTCTATCGTGCTACTGCGCTGGGTCCTGCCTTCTGTACTCCCTGTCCTTCGTTATGCCGCCAGGAGGTCTATTGGCATTGTACCGGCTATCGATAGCGCGGCTTCCTCTGATACCGTGCAGAAGCTAATTGTGATGCGCAGAGCGCAGCGTCGGTAGAAAGTTTTGCACTGGCGACTGTATGTTGCGGTCTTCATAGCTTCGGCCCATTTGGGCGCGGTGTACAGGATGGTCGAGGTCACCACTGTGGCTATGATCCTTCTGCTGTGCTGCTTTGGTCCTCGGGAGTTGGCCATCATCCTTGGGATGGATGCATTCGATCTGTATGCTTTGGCTGCTGCATTCGAACAGCCGCCACTGCACTGTACACAGGCGCAGTACACCGGTAAACTGAGTGAGTGTGCTCGTGTGTGTATGACGCGCAATTTAATTGCATTTGAAGTTAATTTCAAGTACTTGATTTAATTGCAGAAGAATTGCACCGAGTCCAGATTGCCGAATTGCAATGGTTATTGCATCTTGCATGCAATCACACACACTTGATCCCCAGATGGCAATCACACTTTTGAATTTGAATTAATAAGCGGAATTAATTTATTCAAATTCCGCTCCGAATAACACGTCCGTTTTCTTGATAGCGACTCGATCGACTGTTCGACGGCCCTTCAGGGTTGGGCTGGTGTGTTTAATCGAGACAGCGCCGGTGCTAATAGCGTCGTCACACCAGCCAGTGGTGCGATCGACTTGTTTATTAACCTCAACAGATGTGCAGGAAATGTTTTATGTAAATTTAGCTTAAGCGGCCTGCAACAGGCAGAGACCATACAAAAAATAGTTGGTTTTACATCTGAATTACAAATAGATGGTGGAGATAATAACAAAACAAAACTATAAAGCTTTAAGTTTGACAATAGAAATTTTGTGAGAGTGTCCGCATATGGATGGGGATCATTCCCGAAAAAACTAGAGCTGCATCATCGTTTACTGTGCGGAATAACAAGTCGTCGAAAGACAGCGAAATTCCATAAAGCGAGCTGGCCACACTAGGGGCCGCCTATATAATCAGAGTCGTTCCCTAAAAGCAGTCACTTGTGTTTCTAGCGCACTGCGATGTAATTATCGGTATTCATGTGGATTCATTTGAGATATACCTTTAGTATCTCCTTCTTCAACAGCTTCATATTCTACTGCGGATTAATCTTTTTCTTCTCCATTGGTTTTCTTCCATAATGATTTTAGGTAATACCCCAGCTCTATTTCATTGTGAATTAAATTTTTAAATTCATTTGATTCACTGCTATGTTAATAATTATTTTTTGATGTAACAACTGAACAAGGTCGTCATCACTAATAATATAACTATTAAATAAACTTATATATGGTGAAAAAAAACCCCAAAAATTTGGTGATATTCAACTTAAAAAAAAGAATGAGAGAGAAAGAGAGATACAGAAAGCGATTAGCTCACCGTTTGATGCGTTTGTTATGAATCAAACATATTAGCTACGTCCACCACGTATGTATCCGCTGAGGCACATAAACTGTGTGAAGCAGTTATGACTTCCTCGTATCACTCGGATACTTATCATATGTGATTCGTGCCTGGAGAGGAGGTCCGTCGCTATCAATCGTTTTACCGATTGACCACTCCAGATTCCTCTCTAGTTTAGAGTTGCCGAGTGAAACTCTATTTCACAAATCGCTCCGAATCGTCGCTTCAATTCCGTTCGTATGTCCGGTCTGTCATATATCTTGACTTTGCGTTGGTGCGCTTCATCAATCGATTGTCCGTCTGTCACTACCTGAGCGTCAATCACATGAATGCGATTATCTCGGATTACTACCAGGTCTGGTTTATTAAAGCCGGATTCGCAATGCAGACTTGGTTCAACAATGACCACTCAGCCTCTTCTCTCAAGTCCCACCTTGATTGAATTTACTACGCAGTTGTGTCTAGCTACCCGCCTCCCATGCGTTAGGTAGCATTTCTGCATGTTGTGGTTTGTTGTTTCGGAAGCATCACATCCTGCACGAAACTGTAGATCGTGCCCTCCCCTCGTGTTACGAGACTTTTAAGGTTGGGCATTTATTAGTATTCGAATTCCGTTTAAATATTCCTTTCCTGTTAGCAAACGAGTGGGTTAACTACCCATCCGTGTTGCGGGGTATAATGCCCTGCTTCACAGAGACCGTTGCCATCAACAGACATGTACAATCTATTTGCAAAGTACATTTACATTGCTGGACGCGATATCAAGTCTGTATGTTCCGCTAGTAATCTAACCCGGTCCCGCCGCTTTTCGTCGTCTATAAAAGAGCTAGCTATCTCGGATTCTTCGAGTCCTACACATACATGAGGGGCGTGAATAAATGATACCGACACATCCAGTGGAAGTACAAGTACAAGTTTGTCAAACTTCCTATCGTCACACTCCCAAGGGTCAACTTGTGATAGAGCTGTGAGATAAGGATCGTTCTAAGTCCAAATAACTTCTGCTGTGGCTTTATGGGAGCTCGTGTCAATCTCAACAGCTTTGGACCTAAGGTCCGGCTGGATTGTATCGAACTCTCCCATTTGCATTAAATATGATACCTAAATACTTCCACTCGTCTGTACGCTTCAATGCTGGACACTCGTTTAAACCAATAAGAAATACGTGTCGATCTACGACCGTACATTTCTGTTTTGGTTGACCCTTAATGCTGATAGTAAAACACTTATCAGCATTAAGTCCAATAGAGGTCAAAAATCCTACTGTATGATCCAACAATGTTTGAAGCCTCATTCGAGTTTCCGCAAATGGGACCAAACCGTCTGCAAACGCGGCCGCGTTTGTCATGGTTTTTCCAAGTTTGGCACCAATCTCGTTGGGGAGGGATCTAAGTAACCGATCAATGATCAGATTAAATAGTATAGGAGACAGAGGGTCACCCTGCTTAACACCTCTAGCAGGGACGAATTCCTCTGACATTCATTCTTCTCCGTTGAGAGTGGTGCCACCGCCCTCGTAGTCTTTTGTACGTAGTCGACAAAATCTTTCGGTAGGCCATAGGCAGTCATGGTGTTAGTGACCGCAGCATGAGACACCGCGTCAAATGCCTTGCTTACATTTAATGTGGCGATGTAGCATGATTTATATTTTCTATGGCTGTTCCTCAAGATGAGGTCGACTACCGTCGCATTATTTGCAGACCCATCGGTTGGAAGTAACCCACGCTGTCGCGGGTCCCATTTGATTGATGAAGTCAATCGGGTTGTCAAGATGGCATTAAGTTGCCTTACTAACACTGAGGGTACCGTAATGGGACGAAAGTCTTGCGGACGATTTGCCGTCGCCGTCTTCGGAATGAAGATGGTTCTGGCCAGTCGGATGAAGTCGGGTAATTTTCCGCACCATAGAATAAGGTTCAATATGCGTAGCATAATGCAAGATGGCACATCCTTGACATATCTCGGAGATATTCAATCAGGCCCCTGAACTGAAGAAAGTGACACTTTATTGGCCCTTAGGTCGCGCACTGTAACTGCGGACCATACCCTCTCATGCAGGTGACCGTCTTGGATCACTTCATTTCCCAAGTGAAACCCTTCCAGGCAATTCACATTTTAGGCTTTAATTCCGTCTACTTCTCACGTAACCGAAAATAACACCCGGAGCGCATGAAAAACACGTATGATAGGGACAGTAGGAATCTCGTTAATCCATTCATGCGCGTCACTAAGTAGATGACAAGGCATTTGGTTATTTTTTTTTTTTACGCGAGGATGGAAAATCTTCATAGATACGAGTTCGATCCAATTCGTGCCTTTCCCTCGTAGTACGAGACTTTGAAGGTAGGGCATTTATCCGTATTCGAATTCCGTTTAAATATTCCTTTCCTGTTAGCAAACGAGTGGGTTAACTACCCATCCGTGTTGCGGGGTATAATGCCCTGCTTCACAGAGACCGTTGCCATCAACAGACATGTACAATCTATTTGCAAAGTACATTTACATTGCTGGACGCGATATCAAGTCTGTATGTTCCGCTAGTAATCTAACCCGGTCCCGCCGCTTTTCGTCGTCTATAAAAGAGCTAGCTATCTCGGATTCTTCGAGTCCTACACATACATGAGGGGCGTGAATAAATGATACCGACACATCCAGTGGAAGTACAAGTACAAGTTTGTCAAACTTCCTATCGTCACACTCCCAAGGGTCAACTTGTGATAGAGCTGTGAGATAAGGATCGTTCTAAGTCCAAATAACTTCTGCTGTGGCTTTATGGGAGCTCGTGTCAATCTCAACAGCTTTGGACCTAAGGTCCGGCTGGATTGTATCGAACTCTCCCATTTGCATTAAATATGATACCTAAATACTTCCACTCGTCTGTACGCTTCAATGCTGGACACTCGTTTAAACCAATAAGAAATACGTGTCGATCTACGACCGTACATTTCTGTTTTGGTTGACCCTTAATGCTGATAGTAAAACACTTATCAGCATTAAGTCCAATAGAGGTCAAAAATCCTACTGTATGATCCAACAATGTTTGAAGCCTCATTCGAGTTTCCGCAAATGGGACCAAACCGTCTGCAAACGCGGCCGCGTTTGTCATGGTTTTTCCAAGTTTGGCACCAATCTCGTTGGGGAGGGATCTAAGTAACCGATCAATGATCAGATTAAATAGTATAGGAGACAGAGGGTCACCCTGCTTAACACCTCTAGCAGGGACGAATTCCTCTGACATTCATTCTTCTCCGTTGAGAGTGGTGCCACCGCCCTCGTAGTCTTTTGTACGTAGTCGACAAAATCTTTCGGTAGGCCATAGGCAGTCATGGTGTTAGTGACCGCAGCATGAGACACCGCGTCAAATGCCTTGCTTACATTTAATGTGGCGATGTAGCATGATTTATATTTTCTATGGCTGTTCCTCAAGATGAGGTCGACTACCGTCGCATTATTTGCAGACCCATCGGTTGGAAGTAACCCACGCTGTCGCGGGTCCCATTTGATTGATGAAGTCAATCGGGTTGTCAAGATGGCATTAAGTTGCCTTACTAACACTGAGGGTACTGTAATGGGACGAAAGTTTTGCTGTCGATTTGCCGTCGCCGTCTTCGGGATGAAGATGGTTCTGGCCAGTCGGATAAAGTCGGGTAATTTTCCGCACCATAGAATAAGGTTCAATATGAGTAGCATAATGCAAGATGGCACCTCCTTGACAGATTTCGGAGATATTCCATCAGTCCCCGGAGCTGAAGAAAGTGCCACTCTATTGGCCCTTAGATACCCTCTCATGCAAGTGACCGTCTTGGATCACTTCATTCGCGCATGAGCATGTGCTAGGCCGTGTCATAACTTCTCTCCAATAGGGTTCCATGTATTCTCGGTTTGGCATTACAGACTCATCTGTTCCATTAAGCAAGAACTTGATGCATCTTCCTTTATCCCAGTTACGCTGTGTTTGGGCGAACTGCTGCCTTCTGGTTTCTCTCCTATTTCCAGGCCCCCGAGGAGGTCTCGACAGAATGTGACGTTCATTCTGAATCGGAAAAATATCCTGGAGATAACCGGATAAACTTTGGAGAGGGGTTTCCTTTTCCTTAGATTGCGCCATCGGTTGCAATCGTTGGGCTCTCCATTTGGAATTACATCCTACAATTTGGCGATAGCCTTGTAGTGTTCGCATAATTTCCCTGTTCGACTGTTCGAGTCGAGTGAGGTGGTCCGTATTTGATGTTGATAATAGGTGGTCTTGCTCGCTATTACTAGGGCGGCGCTGTATGGTTTGTTCGGCGACTTCTGGGGTAAGAGCAGATTGCCCTCTTATCTGCTCGATTTTTTCCTTATAATCACCCCTCTGTCTTAGCTTTTTAATAGTTTCGACGCTGCGGTGTGTAAAAGTTTCCGCTTGTTCCTTATTGATGTGTTTTGTCGTACCATTTGCTGCAAGCTTAACCTCCTTTCTCGCCATCATCCACTTCTCTTCCTCACTCCATCTTAGTTTTATATCAACACGCCGACGTTCTTCATCAAGTTCGTTCTTGTGCTGATATGATTTATGCACGCCCAGTCCTCTAAGATTCTTAAAGGACCGGTCACATATTCCGCAGGGCACACCGTGTGATGGTGTAGCTGCTACGTTTGGTTCATGTTGGTCCTCCAGGTAACCAACCATGGAGGGTCGGGTCGTCAACAGATCATTCATTATCCGAGGCTCGTTATTTTCATTTGTACCAACATTTGTTTGCTACCAAAGGGCTGGTAACCCTTTGGAGCGTTTCGTCGCTCAAATTGGCTGCCAATTAGTAAACTAATTGACATTTCCAGTAGACACCACGAGGAGGTTTTGAGTCGGCTTGATTTAAGATTGCATGACTTACGAATTTCGGAATTACACCCCTTTTGCACAATCTTAAACCCATGTCCACCCAGTCCAAGGATTGCGGGAGTTCTGCAGGCCTGCAGCAGGAACGCATCCATGTATCTTAGGTACGCCTCTAGCGGAAAACCGAACCGGCAGGAGCAAAGGAGCAAAGGAAGATTGAGCCAAAACTCCCTTGCAGCCTCGCGCATACGCCAAAATCCGTGGTGAGGGGCTCCACTGGCATGCAGATGACATCGTGATGGTCCACAGCAATGGCTGCGTTTCCACTCGGATCAGAAAAGACCCTTTGCCCTGCGAGCAGTCTGTCCAAAACTCGGCTCCGAGGAACGGCTCCTGTAGCAGTGCGAACAGGCAATTTGACTGTCGCATCCTGACTAGAGCGTCGGACATCGCAACTTCGCCACGACCACAGTTTGCTTGAATGAAGCTAAACATTAATGTCTAGCATTCACCCTCGCCAGCACCGCCGCATACACAGGACAGCCCGGCGACAGCATATGATGCCCCGACGGGTAGCCCTTGAAGCGGCAATTCCGGCAGTCCGTCGGATTGGTGCAGCCTCGCGCACTGTGGCCGGCCTGTCCGCACTGGCGGCACACATTCTCCATATATCGGCACTGCGCGACTTTGTGGTCAAAGCCAACGCATCTATGGCACGCATATGTGCGCACCAGCGCTCGGCAGTTGTAAGCAAACCCGCCGATATACGCCTTGCCTCCATCCAGGATCTCCAAAGCAGTGGAATTCACTTCAAGCGTCACATTTACTGTGGCGCCATCCGCTGCAGTCCACTGCTTCTCCAAATGCAACGCTTTCTCAAACGCAGCCAAATCCATCACATCCGCGAATTTGTTCTTGTACAACTCCTTCATAAATTCAGCCGGCGTCGTGGCCGTGTCCACGTTGCTTACCACCACTTTGGGTCGCTGCGCAGGGTTATGTTGCACCTCCAGGCCAACTTCACCAAACCTCTTACTTGCAACCTTTCGAATCTCTCCTGACGAGGGGGTGCGTATTATGGCACCGCCACGCGCAAGCCCTCTCACCTCGTGCAGGCGAACTCCGAGCGTAAGGGCAATCTCCTTGCGCACCTTATCCGCAACCTGGTTGCCCGTGACACTTGGGTCCTTGCTGACTACAACAGCAGACCAAGTCTCACGAGGCTTCCTCGGCGCAGGAACCGGAGCAGCATGCGGCACCGGTAGGCTCGGATACGCAGCTGCATATCCGGTAGGCGGCAAGGAGACCACAGCTGGCGCAACAATGGCCGTAGGAGGTGCAAGCGATTGCCGCTTACTCATCTCCACGAGGACGGCATTACGCGTTGCCAGCGAAAACACCATCTCCTCGTACCTGTTCAGGCTACGCATAATTGCGCTAGCCTGCACCGAGTTCAACTTCGACGACACAACATTAGTCACGAACTCATCCCTTATTTGGGAGAGCTCGCTCGCGACCGTTGAAGAATCATCAATACGATGTTTGACCATCGATTTAGCGGCAGTGGGCACAGCAGGAACAACGAATCCGGTGGCTGCTTGAGCAGCACGAGGGGGGGCAACAACATCTTCCACGGCCGCAGCACTATTTGCAACTCTGGCGAGAGTGGCGGCGATGGCGGCTTCCATGGACGTAGACGGTCCCTCAAGCGAGGAAAGCGTCTCATCAAAATCCGGCTCCGGTAAGCCCATACTACCGTGGATGGCAGCCACCTTAGCCTGCGAAACGGACCTCGGCGGCGCCTTGGTCCGCTTGCCTTTAGGGCGACTTCTACCTCTTGCAGCACTGCTTGCCCGACTGCTTGCACTCTTGTCGCTGTCCGACATCTCCATATTGGCGCCCTCTGGAGGGGGCACCGACGCCATCTATCGCCCTTTTCTCGGACTCAATAAGCTTGTACACTTACCAAGATCCGATACTCGATCCAGCAGACGAGGTGGCAACTCCGAAATTAGTCGGGACACACACCCGCTAAACAGCTGTTCGACAGCTGGCTGTGCACAGCACTGTTCTCTCTCAGAGAGCGACGCGCTCTCTTTTCCCAAAACGCACGTGGCGCAAGTGGAAAATTACCAGACGAAAAGCTCGATTTTCCGCGAAAATACGCAATGCACAATCGCGAAAAACACACCAAGCTCTTTCCAGGTGAAACCCTTTCAGGAAATTCACTTTTTAGGAATTTATTCCGTCTACTTCTCTCGAAATCGAAAAATCAACCGGAGCGCACGAAAAACACGTCTGATAGGGACAGTAGGAATCTCGTTAATCCATTCATGCGCGTCACTTTTTCCAAAACGCACGTGGCGCAATGGAAAATTTCCAGCAGAAAACTGCGATTTTCCGCGCAAATACAGAACGCACAAACGCGAAAAACGCACCGTATTCTTACTTTTGAAAGCACTTGAGAACTGAATAGTTTTTGGAATTAAATTCCGCGTATTTAAGCCGATATCAAAAAACACGTCCGCTCACCGAAACTTTCCAAGACCGACTGTGAGTAGATAGGGACAGTAGGAATCTCGTTAATCCATTCATGCGCGTCACTAATTAGATGACGAGGCATTTGGCTATTTTTTTTTTTTTTTTTTTTTTTTTTTGACGCGAGGATGGAAAATCTTCATAGATACGAGTTCGATTGTTTCCGACACATATCGCTAACTCGCATGCACGATTCGTTGCAGATCTCAGACCAAAAGAGAGAATTAGCTCTGCAACGCCTACGTACTAAAAACCACCTCATACCACGAAGGCTGTGTTTATACCTTTATTAGTTTTCATATTTTAATGCCAAGGTAGCAGGCAGTTTTATGAACCAAACATATTAGCTACGTCCACCACGTATGTATCCGCTTAGGCACATAAACTGTGTGAAGCAGTTATGACTTCCTCGTATCACTCGGATACTTATCATATGTGATTCGTGCCTGGAGAGGAGGTCCGTCGCTATCAATCGTTTTACCGATTGACCACTCCAGATTCCTCTCCAGTTTAGAGTTGCCGAGTGAAACTCTATTTCACAAATCGCTCCGAATCGTCGCCGCAATTCCGTTCGTATATCCGGTCTGTCATATCTCTTGACTTTGCGTTGGTGCGCTTCATCAATCGATTGTCCGTCTGTCACAACCTGAGCGTCAATCACATGAATGTGATTATCTCGGATTACTACCAGGTCTGGTTTATTCAAGCCGGATTCGCAATGCAGACTTGGTTCAACAATGACCACGCAGCTTCTTCTCTACGCAGCTGTGTCTAGCTACCCGCTTCCCATGCGTTCGGTAGCTTTTCTGCGTGTTGTGGTTTGTTGTTTCGGAAAGCATTACATCCTCTTCTCGTATTACGAGACATTGAGCATTTATTCGTATTCGAATTCCGTTTAAATATTCCTTTCCTGTTAGCAAACGCGTCGGTTGACTTACCCATCCGTGTTGCGGGGCATAATGCTCTGCTTCACGGAGACCGCTACCATCAACAGACATGTACAATCTATTTGCGAAGTACTTTTCTATTGCTGGACGCAATAGCGATTCTGTATGTTCCGCTAGTAATCTAACCCGGGCCCTCCGCTTTTCGTCTTCGATGAAAGAGCTAGCTATCTCGGATTGTTCGAGATGAGGCCATTTTATACTGCTCAATCTTCTTAAACGAAGCATCGGTGCCATCCATCTTATTGATGGAATCCCGAGTCCTCCACATACATGGGGGGCGTGAATGAATGCTACCGGCATATCTAGTGGAAGACTTAACCATCTTCTCACATAGAATCGTACAAGTTTGTCAAACTTCCTTAAAACGCCTATCGTCACACTCCCAAGGGTCAACTTGTGATAGAGGTCCTGAAGAAGGGGCCGTGGCAGTGGCCGACACCGCCGGAGACGTCGCGGGACGCGGCGCGACCCCCGAAGTTCGCGCGGCAGTCCTCGTGTCCGGAGCCGCGAGCCCCGCCGGAGAGGCCGACGTGGCGGAGGTAGCAGTCGGAGGGCGTGGAATGGAGACGGAATGGCCCGCTCAGGTGGCCGAGGAAGCGTAGGAGGATTCGGAAGGACCGCTGCGATAGCGTGCGGGGCAGCCGGTGGCGGCATAGCCAGGCGGGACTCCAGTGCTCCGCAGCGCAACATAAATGCCACGACTAGTTCGTCTGACATCCAGCTAGCTTGCTCCTGGCAGGCTTCGTGGCAGCAATCTCCGTATCTCCTGGCTCATATAGCACGGCAGCGTGTCCGGCGGCAACTACACTCGTGGCGCTCGATTTCGGCACTTCGGTCGCATGTGCGGCCGTCGTTACCGAAACGCCGCGGGCTTTCCTTGCTTGCGACAAGGCAGCAGACGCCAAGCTGGCCTCGGCCATAATGGTGGCGCTCCTCGCGGCAATCCCAGCTGCAACATCCTCAGAAGTCTTCGCGGCAGGCTTCGCGGCAGCAATCTCCGCATCTCCTATGGCTCCTTGTGTCTCCAATGAGGAGAGCGTCTCCTCCAACCAGATGCGCCATGTCCTGCAGCAACCTTGGCCTGCGAGGCATCACGCGGCGTAGCCTTGCCACGCTTGCCTCGACGGCGACCACTGCCAACATCCCTCGTCGTGCTGCTCGACCGACTGCTGGCCGACATCTCGATCTCCGACAGGTTCATTATGGCGCCCCCTTTCGGGATAGCCGACGCAATCTAGCGGAGCTAGTTTCCGATTAAGGTTTTTGAATTAACTACTCACCAAAACCGATACACGCTTAGCAGCGTGACCGGCGGCGACGACACTGGTTGCACTGGACTTCGGTATTTCGGCCGCATGGACGGCCGCTTTACCGAGGCGGCACGGGCTCCCTTTCCAGTAAAGACGGCGGAGGCCAAGCTGGCCTGGGCCAAAATGCCAGCGTTTCTTGAAGCGGCGGCATCCTCAGCAGCCTTCCTCAGAACCCTCCGCAAGCGACATCCCCTGTCCCTCTAATGAGGAGAGCGTCTCCTCGAGCATCGGCTCCGGGCAACCAGTTGCGCCATGGACAGCAGCAACTTTAGCCTGCCCGCGACGTACCCTTGCCGCGCTTGCTTTTACGACGACCTCTGCCAACATCCCTCGTCGCGCTGCTTGACCTGCTGCTCGCCGACATCTCGCTTTCCGACGCGCTCATGGTGGCGCCCCTTTCGGGATAGCCAACGCCATCTGTCGGAGCTAGTTAACGATTTAGGTTTTTGAATAATCTACTCACCAAAGTCGATACACACTCCCGTCAACTAGGTGGCAACTCCAGACGGGGACAGCATGAGGGGCAACAGCAGCCGGTGGCGGCATAGCCAGGCGGGACTCCAGTGCTCCGCAGCGCAACATAAGTGCCAAGACTAGTTCGTCGTAGCGACTTTAAGGCCTCCGACATCCAGCTTGCTTGCTCAAGAGCATGCCACGCCTAGCAGTGGGCGGGTTTTCAGGGCCCAATGAAGGGGGCCCCAACACGAAAGACCAGCGTTTTAATTTGGGGCACAGACGATCGCGGGGGCGGATCGCTGGCCAAGCACGCGGGCCGGCAGAAAAACGAGGCTGCCGGGGCACGCGGTCCAGGGTCACCACCCCGAGAAATGGCATCATGATCATGGTATTACTGCAAAGGGAAAAAATTTCATGTTAACTCAAGACAACAACATCTTCTGTTATTCGTAAACGATCGATGTGCACACAAGAATTTTACGCTGCCTCACAATGCTGCAAGCTCGGTACTTCCTGCCGCTTGGCGACATGTACTGCAAAATAGATATTTGCCGGACGGACTCGGAATTGGCTGCAAACGCCATCGAAGGAGAAAGGTGGCAGAGAGGCGCTAGACGTAAAAAACGCATTTAACGCGGCCAACTGGAGACTTGTGCTTCGCGCACTCCAGCGCTGGAGTACACGATCTCTAGGTGACCGGAGGCGTACCCCAAGGCTCGGTACTCGGTCCCATCCTATAGAACGTCCTGTAGGACGGGATCCTTAGGCTGAATCTACCCGATGGCTGCACGGTAGTGGGTTTTGCGGACGATATAGCGTTGGTAACGGTGATAAAAAGACACATCAGGAAAAAGCTAAGAAAATACATAATACACATAAAATATTAAATAAGCATAAGCAAATAATAATAATTGTCAAGTAAAGTTATCAAAAAGGCCAACGAACAATTAAATTTTGAGCCCTCAACTTCTAAATGCAACAGGCAACGTTTGATGTGATCCGGATTAGAGGAATGGACAATGGTAAAATTAAATTGTGGATTCAATTGGGATGAAATTAAAAGAATTTTGAACCCGATTTACTGAAGGAATTAAATCAGTTGGAAAATAATGTGTAATGTTATAGACAGGACAGATACAAACCCCATCGCAATTCAGGCAAAGAAGAAATTATATGAGGAAACGTGTCTGGAGGCGTTTGTAACAGTAGACCTGTATTTAGGTAGTGCTTTCAGGGGAAGAGTTCCAAAGAGACATTTATTACCGGTCTAAGAAGGTACCCAGGAACAATAATTTCAGTACTGCAGGGGGATTTAACAGAAAGAACTTTGATTATAATAGAAACTGAGGGTACAATAATAACTTTAACAGAGATAATGGAGGATATAGGCAACAAGGAGGAAGTGCCAAGTAGAAGTGCCAGGTAGAAGTGCCAAGCGATGGCAGTCAGGACAATTAAGTACAGTAGAAAGAGAATAACATTGAGGATGAAGGAAATTTTCGTCAAAATGCCTCCAAAAAACAAACAGGCGACATTACCATACGTGGTAGTTAAAGGAAGGAACAAAAAGGAACTAAAATTATTAATAGACTCCGGAGCTACGAATACATATCTAAATCCCGCAATAGTTAGTAAAGATCAACAGTTACAATTGGAAGAAAAACTTAAAATAAACAATAACAATAACTTCTCGGGAATCCTCGGGAATTTTCGCCAGAGCCCCAAGGATTGGTTTATATTTTCAACTAAGGAAATGTAATAACATTAAACGATGTTGTTGAACACGTGTTCACTTCAGACGACGCATACAGGCAGCGCTAGCTCTGCCTGCTTTACCTTCAAAACCCGGATTCTATTTTTACTTACTCTAGCCTATAAATTCCCTGTGTGGGAGACAAATATGTTGACTTCGTATATCTTAGAACCTAAGCAATGCAATATATGTTTTAACTAACAACCCCATTCCACTTCTGTGTAATGGTGGCCCCCTTGACTCTGAAATCGTGTATATAAACCCGACCTCAAGTAATCCTTGTGTATTTAATTACTCTGCATTCTAAGAGTGAGCATCGCTGTGTCTTTGGCCCTCATATGCATGATTTTCTCCGAGTTAAACCAATTCATGTGTTGGTTTAGCGTCCTACTGTCACTAAATTATGTTCTAGGGCAACCACATATATAATAATAAAAACTCAATAAATCTACAAACAAAGATGTTTAAAAAAAACGAAAAACTACAAAAGAAAACGCTGTAAATATAAATATGTATATCCATATAGTGATATATAGTCGATTATTGTGGACCCTTCTGGACACACCACAAGGTCCGAGGCGAGGCATACATTTGTATGCATTTGTATTTGTATGTTTCTCGACAAAGGCTGTCCATCTGGAACTTGTGGGAGATTTAACAGCTGCTGCATTCCTTGGAGCACTACAACGATTTATAAGTCGTAGAGGAAAATGACAGACCCTGTTCTGCGACAATGCGACAAATTTCGTTGGCGCCAGCAACCAATTAAAAGAGTTAAAAGAAATAATCCACTCACAGCAGGCTAAGAACTCTATAGTCCAGCTGTGCAATACGAAGGGTGTCCATTTTAAATGTATTCCACCGAGATCCCCTCACTTTGGTGGATTATGGGAAGCTGCAGTAAAATCAGCAAAAACACTATTAATAAAAAATGTATCAACTGCTAACCTCACTTTTGAGCAGTTGAGCACTGTTATCACAAATGTTGAGGCAGTTTTAAATTCTTGGTCTCTTACACCAAGATCAGATGATCCTAATGGCCTTACAGCCCTAACACCAGGTCATTTACTGATTGGAGAAGCACTAGTCGCTCAGCCAGACCCAGAACCACTTCAAATAAAATCGCTACCTGAACAATGGGAACTGGTGCAGCGACTTAAGCACACATTCTGGACACAGTGGTCCAGAGAATATTTAACAGGCCTGCAACAACACTCAAAATGGAAACAGGCCCATAAAAACGTAAGAAAAGGCATGATGGTTATTGTTAAGGAAGACCATGTGCCTATGCTGCAATGGCCTACTGAACGAATAGTTAAAATTGATCCAGGTCAAGATAAATATGTGCGAGTTGTAGACGTAAAAACTGCAACAGGAGTATTTAAAAGAGCAATTCATAAGTTTGCTCCACTCTTCCGTCAAGTAGAGCCAGGAGCAAAAAAGCAAGGAAATGAATCGAGAAGATGCAGAAAAAGAGACCAAACAAGATCAAGAACGAAAAAGGCGGAAGAGCCCTTACCAATGATTCATGGCTAGAAATTGATCACAAAAAATTGGACCTACTCGACTAGCAACTGCAGACTTTACAATCAATTGTGTTCACATATACAACCAGTCCAAGCATGTGTTGCTGTATACCATAATTTCCAACACGTTTATGAAGAAATAAAAACTAAAAATAATTTACTCCACATGTCAAGAACGCGTCGTTCTCCCTTGGATATTGTTGGAAATATTTCCAACAGTTTATTTGGCGTATTAGACACAGAATATGCCAAGAAGATGTCATCGACTATTCAAAAGGTGAAATCGAATGAAGATTACATTTCAGAATTAGTTAAGAATCAAACTTCGATAATTGTTTCTACAATAAACATTATGAAACGAGATGAAGCTGCTATCGATAAAAGGATAAAAATAATAACTCAACAAATGGAGGATATAGCTAATGCTCGTCTAGATTCTCTTAAAGCCTTTCAATGGTATATTGCGTTGACGAATCAATTATCCATATTGGCAGCAAGTCTTCAGAGAGTTCAGACAGAAATTTCACATGTTCTGACAAATGTGCATCACAATGAAATAAGTCCACTTCTCGTTTCTTCCAAGCAACTTCGACAACATTTGGATAAACTAAAAATTCACATGCCTCAAGGAAAAATGCACCCTCTCGTCAACAACAACGTACTTCAACTTTATAAGTTGATGAAGGCAGAAGCAAATGTGGTAAAGGATTATGTAATCTTTAAATTAACACTGCCGTTAGTATCAACACAGTTATTTGAAAATCAATGGATATTTTCAATTAAATCACTGATGGAGTTATCAGCAGTATGTGATGATCAATTATCAACCATTACAATTGATAGTATTGGACTTTTATCCTTGGATCCGAAGTGCACTTTAAGAAATTCTGTTCTGAGTGTTATTGGCCATCAGGTAACCTCTACTAGAACATTGAAATTATCATATGCTCGATTTGGTATTCTAAATGAATCTTTAGCACCGCTTGCTAAAGTTTCACAAGCAAATAATTCATTAAAGTTAAGTTATAATGAATTAAATGAGCTCAGCAAGGAACTGATTCCAATAATAAAAATAAAAATGCCAAACGAGATCGTCGAACTACAACCACCACATAAGTGCCTATATCGCCCTAATTTTATCACTTGGGTTGATAATATTTTATGTATGGAAACGTTTCCAAAAGAGGTCGCCTCAACCAACCTCGTCATCGTCAAAGGACATCGACTTGCCAGCGAGGCCAATTTTAATCAACACCCCAAGAAGACATCACCAGACGCCCGTATCCGACGCCTTTGAGATCAATATTGGATAATGTTGAACATCTGTTCAACGGCCGGGAGTATGTTAGCATATCATTTCAGTCGACGCATACAGACAGCTATAGCTCTGCCTGCTTTACCTTCAAACCCGGATTCTATTTTTACTAACTCTAGCCTATAAATTCCCTGTGTGGGAGACAAATATGTTGACGCTGTATATTTTAGAACTAACAACCCCATTCCACTTCTGTGCAATGGTGGCCCCCTTGACTCTGAAATCGTGTATATAAACCCGACCTCTGCCCTAATAAAATCAGTACTCAAGTAATCCTTGTGTATTCAATTACTCTGCATTCTACGAGTGAGCATCGCTTTGTTTTTTGGCCCTCATATGCATGATTTTCTCTGAGTTAAACTAATTCAAGTGTTGGTTTAGCATCCTACTGTCACTAGATTATGTTCTAGGGGCAACCACATATATAAATAATAAAAACTCAATAAACCTACAAACAATGGAACATTTTGAACTAGAGTTGCTGAATGAGAGTAAGGATAACGTGAAAAAAAAACATTTATATATGAGAGTATGGAATGTTCTGAACAAGAAATCCTGAACGAAAGAAAGGATAGCGATAACGACAGGGACCTGAATGAGAGCAAGAAACTTAAGCAGTCTAGAAACAAATTAAATTGCTAATAAAGCTAACGATGTAACTAAATGAAGCGAAAGATTGAAAAATAGACCATAACTTTCTGCTCATGGATTAAATAAAACATGGACTATTGTTAAAAGGCCTGAAAATAGGAACATTGAAGATTGTAAGATTTTTTTACTTTGAAGCATGATGAAACGAAAAGAATAATTAAATATAAAGCAAGACTAATTGCACGCGGTTTTACACAAAAATATCAAATAGACTACGATGAAACGTTTTATTTTATCGATTGCAAATCAATATAATTTTAAAGTACATCACATGGATTAACATCCAAACTGCGTTTCTCAGTGGTACGCTGAAGGAGGAAATGTATGTGAAAGTTCCTCAAGGAATTATTTGCACTCGTGAAAGCTACATACGTTTAATTTAACAAATCAATTTATGGGCTCAAACAAGCAGATAGATTCTGGTTTGAAGTTTTTGAGCAGGAATGTGGACTTAAAATTCACCCGTTGATCGTTGTATATACATATGTATGTTCAAGATAGAGGCGATATCAAGACAATTATTTATGTTTTACTATATGTGGATGATATCAGATATATCATCAATACCTTTGACGATTTAATTTGGTGCTTCTTTTGTTATTTTACTTTTTAAATTTTCTCTTCTCTTGCTCTCAGTTGTTGGATGCTGTTGGAAGGGCAGGCGCTCTAACGGTGATACTCTTGTCTATCTCTCTGTAATTCTCTCCTAGGAGTTGAACATCGTTGAGGAGATGTTTGGAACGGCAAAATCTAAACGTTGTTACGCTCTTGACCTATTACACTCTCCCTGCCTCTCACTTATTCGTGCTTATATCGGAGTTAATCGGGCTAAGAATAAAACTAAAAGTATGGCCAAAAAGATGAGAGAGAAAGTAAACGACCCAGAGTAAAACAATAAATTTAAAAGCAAGTGTTTGTATAAAAAAATTAAATAAATAAAAATTGAAATTAAAAATAGAACGGTTCCCAATAGCTTTTTTGGGAACAATAATATTTGCATTCTTGGATAAGACTATTAGAAGGCATATTTTGATATCATTCTAACTGTGTTCTTGTGGAAGTGATCAATATTCATTCTTTAGATGTGTTACGCTTTGGAAGCTATCCAGAAAGGTTCCTGAGGAACGTATTAAGTTCATTCTAACAGTGCGCTGTAGAATGCTTCCTTCGTAAAGTACAAATGGAAGGGAATGTCAAGCGTTTCCGAAGTTTAAACTACTTTGCAATGGAAGGCATTAAGATTCGTTCTTAGATCGGTTGTAAGAGAAGGCTTGCTTCTTGTCCCGTCTCGAACAAAAAGGAAAGGGAGCTTTCAGGGAACTGGAATGCATTTTTCGTATGCAAAGGATGCGTAAATAAACACATCATTGAGTGATCAAATCGTACAAATTTCTACTTCTACAGCACTGTCACTGCCCAATCCGGGGCCTGATTTTAGTTCCAAAGGCTGTAATCTTCCACCATGTGATACAGAGGTGTTTGACGGTGACTATTTGCGTTGGCCAACAACTGCTAAAACCAGTGGAGAAGTTAAAGCCATTGTTGCCAAATCTCCACTTGCTAATGATGGTTTTGAATCCGCATGGGGGGCGCTTATAGAACGTTTTGAGAATAAAAGACGTCAACAGCCAGTTAAAAATCCTTTTTAATCTGTCAACGATAGGTGTTGAATCAGGGACAGCTTTAAAGGAAATCCAAAGCACCATTCAAGGGTGTTTGTTGGCGCTTGAGCACTCTGAAGTTTCCACTTCTAATTGGGTCTGCCTTTTGGTCTTTCTTTGCTCATCCAAGCTACCAAAAAATCCGAAATTCCCACTTGGCGATTTTTTTTAAATTGCTTCGCTAGAGCACATCATCTGCGTGAGTGCAAAAGTAGGCACAACTGTTTTACCTGCAAGGAACGCCACAATACGCTCCTACATAAAGACATTCCTAGTAACCATAATAGCTCTGCACAGGATTTAGCAACTATGCAAGAAGCTACCCCAATACAGTCCACTTCTGTCCACATTGTTTCCAATCAGCGAGGAGTCCTTTTAGGCACAGCCTTCGTCCATGTGTGTCATTTAGGAGAAAACTTCCCAGCCCGAGGCCTGATCGATTCAGGTGCAGAAGGCACCTTTATTTCGAAAAGACTTGCTAATCGAATTTAAATTCCATTTTTAACCGTGAGGACTAAAGTTACAGGTGCGAATATTCTTTCTTCAATACTTCTCTCAGGGTCTAAACCTAACCTGTGTGGCTCGCTGCTGGGCCAAGAAACGATTTTCGGGTGGATTTCGAGCCTACTATGGAGACATTACTCACTTAGTTTTGGGAGGTGAAGGATCTCCCAAGTCAGGTTGTGAAAGAAACCGATAGTTTTTGTGAATGAAATTTCGTCAAGACGACTTCCATTAAAAGAATATATTATAAAAAATACTTTGAAGAGCAAAGTGGAAATAAAACAGATTCACAAATGGTGGAAACAAGTTTATTTAGCTTGGGATCACAGGGTTCACAAAATTTTCACTTACGATAACGATAGCTTATAATTTTCCGTAAATCTAGTATAACATTTAAGCGAAATGAAACTTAAAATAATTCCTTTTTTTATTAACTGTTTAACAATAAGCAACTAATTCATACATTGTATTGTTCACCAATAATATTTTATCAAAATGTTTTACAGAAATGGTTTAAAAGCAGCTAGAAAATTTTAGGTAAAATTGACTACTTTTAATAAGGCTATAAAAAAAAAATTAAAACCCTTAACCTTAAAAGTAGAAAAATAGTCCATATTATGAGACTTTTAGGTAATGCGACACCTAAAGCTGAAATTTTAGTCCATATTGAATTTTTTAGGTAATGCATAGCCTAAAAATAAGTCTACTATTTCTCTGGGTGTGGGCACATAAATTCTTTATAGCGTATAAATTTGAAAATTTCTTACAAAAAGTTAAACGAAGCGTCAAGAAATCGAAGATCATTTTGGAACAAATAGAAACAAAATTGTCTGTGTACAAAACTGTACAAGAAAAAACTAATAGATTTGGAAATATTAATTTAGTTATTTTATGATTTCTATCAAGATGCCGAACAATATTTATTGCATCAAACCTAATATCCCATTTAAAATTTCGAAATTGTTTAAAAAAGATAATGGTTTCTTTGTTGAAGGCCACAGATTTTCAAATATATATAGTTTTTTTGACACACCAGTCTTAAGTTTATCTTGGGTATTCTCCTCACTGATTGTAATGTGAACAGTGAAGTAGAATCATTTTCTGTTGACCAAATATGTTATAAATATGTTTACATTCCCTTCAATGACAAAGTAGAATTAACTCCTTTTTTACACACTATTAATTAATTTATAAATTAAAAGTATTTTAAAAAATTATTAATTTCTCACAATTTTCCCCGAATCCATTTATCTTTCGCGTATTCGTGCGTTATACGACTTACGCCTGGGATTCGCGCGAGACAAACCATAATTAGCTTAAAAATAACTATATAATTTAAAAAAACTTTGGAGACAATGACAAAGCTTAGGTACGGCTTTTACAAAATACCTACTATCTACTATCACTATTTACATTTTAGCAAGTATTATTAAGTTAAAGTAATTAAGTAAATGTAATAATCCATAAAACTATTACTAATTTAAGCAATATTTGTATAAGCTTTCGTCCGTTCGCCCTTGCGAATTCGCCCGTCTCCCGCCACCGTAGCATAAGTTAGGTTCTAAGAAAAATTATTGAAATATTAAAGTTAGTGATCAATCGAACGTCATTGTAACCACTCCGTTTCGTCGTCGTGCTTTCGAAATAGTTTCTTCACATGTTCCGCAAAATAAATCGTCTCGAACTACTGCAGTCACAAGTTTTCGCGTTATTAATACAAAAGAGTATTAGATTTTCATGGTGACCCCGACGTGATAGCAGTAGAGCTCGCGAGTTGTTTTAATCTTTTTCGGTGAAAAACTATAAAAATTACCAACAATACCCAAAACCAATTTATTCGTGTCGGTTCGGCCAAAAAATTAAATTCAACAATATTTCGTCGCTGGAAATTTTCTGCCGTTCCTTGAGTTGCCCCAGACGTTTCTGCAAATTTAATTGCCTAATTTGCTGCTGCCGCCAAATGGAAGTAAAAAAGGAAGTTGCAATAATCAAGTCGGCCAACCAGGTATAGAGTGCTAAAAGTTGAAAGTTAATCTGTGGCGTTTTGTCAATTGTGTTTTGGCCCATCTTTCAACTTTTTGCATTCGTGTAATAGTGAGCATTCTAACCAAGAAATAAAAATTTGCATGTACTAACCCATAAAACTATTACTAATTTAAGCAATATTTTCTTTTTCAAAGTTGTTAATAATAAGTTGTTTTTATAAAAAATTGCTAACATAATTTTTTTCGTTTTAAGTAAAATGGATCCACATATGCCCAAATTTGCTTTCACCCCAGCTCCCCTCGAGGCGGCACCCTCTTCCTCTTTGAGGGTCGAGGTAAGAGTTAGAATGCTCGAAAGGGAGATCCGAGAGCTCAAGGGGGAGGTCGTAGAGGTGAAAAGCCTAATGACGGCTATGCTCGAAACAAACTGCCAAATGTTGGCGATTTTAAAGAAGATGGGACCGGCAGAAACTAAATTGTTTCCCCAATTCCCCTTAACTTTGTTTGAACAGCTCAAGGAAGTCGACTCCCAAATAACTGGGAATGAACTCAAATATGTAAGTGTTTTACAAAAAGCCTAAACATTTCTCTCCAAAAAGTAAAACTTTTCGTAAACAGGAAATCAGCTTTCTCCACATTAATATTTCAAAATTATATTGATTATTTTTATTTTCAGATTGCATTATTCAAAACTCTTTTGGAGGACAACTTGCCGAAAAATTTTAGTAGGATATTAAGTACAGGGAAGGTTTTTTTGTCCTTTACCATATATTAGTGCCAATATACTTTTTTTTTTTTTTTGGGTATCCAAATTTTTATTTTCTTTTAATATAAGAGAAGTAGTTTCCTTAATGAATTCAATCTTCAATGGGCGGCAAAATCTAACAGATAATAATAATAATAAATAATAATAAATAATTTGTTGCGTTTCATTTGTCAATTTCAATGGGACGATTGTAGTAACAAACAGTGAACTGTCAATTGAAGGACTATCGTGGATCTGGAAACTCTGTATAAACTCTGGCCGGACGAACCAGAAGAATATCTTGCAATGAACCACGTTGGGAAGTGCTTCTAAGACCTCGAGTTGCAATTCAAGAATGCGGGATGATGTATGATCCAAAAGATTTTTCAATGATACAAGTGCCTTATTTTCAAAATATTCTATTCACATCCGTGCATTTTTTCCATGTCGTTGTGAATGTTGTTGTCAGCGCGACCAATTTTGTAAAAGAGTCAAAATAACTGGCTGTATTTTAAAATGTAGCTGTGAAATTTTTTTCAGCGGGACCGACTTTATAAAATTTCATGATAACTTAATGTGTTTTAAAATTTCGTTGTGAAAGTTGATGTAAAATGTTCAAAAGCAATTGAGTGTAAGCGTGGGTGTCAGAGGCACTGACTTTATTAATTTTTTTTTTAAATAAATGGGCGTATGAAGATAATGTGTATAAATATATATATATATATTTTATATATAGGCAAGCCTATAATAACTGACATGTGTTCTTCGTAGCAATAAGGTACGCCTTTGAGGAGCAGTATAAATGTAGTTCAGTGTAAATTTATTTAATATAGATCGCCTATTATTTATGTATTTTTGTAGGAGTAATTTCATTGTGGTGCAGTGGTTTTCTTGTAGTGCAGTGTATTTATATGTAAGGTATTTAAAATTTTTAAGTTTTTGTAAGGTGTGGAAATTTATTTAATTTATTATTTTTGTATCAACACTAGCGGGTAATGTTTGAGCCGAGAGTGTATTTTTGCACTTGCACTTGTGTGTGTCTGCACGTGGTTGCTATTTCTTTTTTAACTTGCAATTTACATTGGGGAAAAAAGTTATAACAAAAATTTTACTTTGTCTGATAAATCGCTGCTCCTTTTAACTCCTCGATGGACCATGGATAAGTTAGCCGGTGGCTATCATAGGAATTGTTGGATGTTGAAGAGAATGTCGCGTAACCCAATGCTGCTGATCTTGATGCGGATTGTTGAAGGCTTCTGCAGGTTTGCTTGGTGTTGCTGGATTGATGGTGAATCGGCCCAAGATAAAAATAAAACACGCGGAGCTTTTTTCGTCTTTGTGAACCGGTTCGGTTTTAACTTGACATAGGCAGTGTGCCCGTTTGCGGCTGTATATATAGGCATAATTTTGTACATGTTATCCTCTTATTTGAAACTATGGAATTATAACTTTTACAAATACTTGTTTTGCACTTAAAAATACAATGGAATGGAACTAAAAATGCTTGTTCTTCACTTACAATGAAATTAATGGGTTTTCCTCACTCAAGATTACAATTAATATATTGAATTAATATTTACAAAATGCTTTTTCTTCAATCAATGGGTTAGCAAACGCTAACACTACTAAAACGATAATTCATTAATTTTCCCAAAACTTGTGATATAAAATATTTGAATGTTGGCATTAGTTTTGAAAAATCTGACGATATTTTACTTTGGTAACATTTTTTAATTGAGAATGTAATAAAAAATGGTACTAGCATTATTAATTATAAGATGTTTATAGGCACAGCTCTGATTATTACACAGCTGGTAAGCGGTATTGAAACAGACAGACAGACGGACATGGCTAGATCGACTCTCCTAGTGGTTCTGATCAGGAATATATATACTTTATGGGGTCGGAAACGTCTCCTTTAATGCGTTACAAAATTCTGACCAAAATTATAATACCCTCTGCAAGGGAATACAAATTTTTACAGGGCTAATTTTTTTTAAATAGATTTTTTTTGCCTTATCGTTAGTTTACAATGGCCAAAATATCTTTAAAAAGCGACAAGGTCGTTTCTAAGATAGTTTTTTAATGACAGCGATCTGGCTGCACCGGAAACTTTAAACGCGCTTATCTCGAAACTATATTTTTGAAAACTCGACTACAAGTTTTAACTATCTCTAAAACAGATTGAGTAACAGACTGATTTCAATAGCCTTGTGAAAAAAAAATAAATTTTCAAAACAATTAAAAAGTTTAATCTTAAAGAAATTATTTTTTGCTTCCTAGGTATATGTATATGTGGAAGGAAATAAACTAAATAGATTTTTTTTGCCTTATCGTTAGTTTACAATGGCCAAAATATCTTTAAAAAGCGACAAGGTCGTTTCTAAGATAGTTTTTTAATGACAGCGATCTGGCTGCACCGGAAACTTTAAACGCGCTTATCTCGAAACTATATTTTTGAAAACTCGACTACAAGTTTTAACTATCTCTAAAACAGATTGAGTAACAGACTGATTTCAATAGCCTTGTGAAAAAAAAATAAATTTTCAAAACAATTAAAAAGTTTAATCTTAAAGAAATTATTTTTTGCTTCCTAGGTATATGTATATGTGGAAGGAAATAAACTATGTTTGTCAACCAAATTAACTTACTGGCCCACTGTGCAGAACACCGGCCATTGCCAAAAAATAATGGTGGCTCACCGCCATTTGCAATCGTCAGTGTTGCCAACTCTTTGGGTCGACTAAAAGCTAACTAGCCTTTGAAAAATGCTAAGAAATGGTAGAAACTTTTCATGGAAGCTAAAACAAAAAACTAGACTATTATCGAAAGATTATCTCTCCAAATATGCTTTTTGACCAAAATACTAATAAGTACCAAAAAACTAGACTATTATCGAAAGATTATCTATCCAAATATGCTCTTTTAACTAATCGATGTATTTTTTCGATTCAAATGGAAAAATACTAATAAGTACCAAATACCTAAAGCTGCCAGATGTTTTTAAAAATCTAAAATTACATCAATTTGTATGTATTTTAAAATGTAGTTGTGCATTTTTTGTCAGCGGAACCGACTTTATAAAATTTCAAAATAACTTGGTGTATTTTTAAATGTAGTTGTGAACGTTTATGTCAGCGGGGACCGATTTCGTAAAATTTTCAAAATAACTGGATGTATTTTAAAATGTAGTTGTGAATTTTTTGTCAGCGGAACCGACTTTATAAAATTTTAAAATAACTTGGTGTGTTTTAAAATGTCGTTGTGAATGTTGTTGTCAGCGGGACCAATTTTGTAAAAGTGTCAAAATAACTGGCTATATTTTAAAATGTAGCTGTGAAATTTTTTGTCAGCGGGACCGACTTTATAAAATTTCATAATAAAATTTCGTTGTGAAAGTTGATGTAAAATTTTCAAAAGCAAGTGAGTGTAAGTGTGGGTGTCAGAGGCACTGACTTTATTAATTTTTTTTTTAAATAAATGGGCGTATGAAGATAATGTGTATAAATATATATATATATTTTATATATAGGCAAGCCTATAATAACTGACATGTGTTCTTCGTAGCAATAAGGTACGCCTTTGAGGAGCAGTATAAATGTAGTTCAGTGTAAATTTATTTAATATAGATCGCCTATTATTTATGTATTTTTGTAGGAGTAATTTTCATTGTGGTGCAGTGGTTTTCTTGTAGTGCAGTGTATTTATATGTAAGGTATTTAAAATTTTTAAGTTTTTTGTAAGGTGTGGAAATTTATTTAATTTATTATTTTTGTATCAACACTAGCGGGTAATGTTTGAGCCGAGAGTGTATTTTTGCACTTGCACTTGTGTGTGTCTGCACGTGGTTGCTATTTCTTTTTTAACTTGCAATTTACATTGGGGAAAAAAGTTATAACAAAAATTTTACTTTGTCTGATAAATCGCTGCTCCTTTTAACTCCTCGATGGACCATGGATAAGTTAGCCGGTGGCTATCATAGGAATTGTTGGATGTTGAAGAGAATGTCGCGTAACCCAATGCTGCTGATCTTGATGCGGATTGTTGAAGGCTTCTGCAGGTTTGCTTGGTGTTGCTGGATTGATGGTGAATCGGCCCAAGATAAAAATAAAACACGCGGAGCTTTTTTCGTCTTTGTGAACCGGTTCGGTTTTAACTTGACATAGGCAGTGTGCCCGTTTGCGGCTGTATATATAGGCATAATTTTGTACATGTTATCCTCTTATTTGAAACTATGGAATTATAACTTTTACAAATACTTGTTTTGCACTTAAAAATACAATGGAATGGAACTAAAAATGCTTGTTCTTCACTTACAATGAAATTAATGGGTTTTCCTCACTCAAGATTACAATTAATATATTGAATTAATATTTACAAAATGCTTTTTCTTCAATCAATGGGTTAGCAAACGCTAACACTACTAAAACGATAATTCATTAATTTTCCCAAAACTTGTGATATAAAATATTTGAATGTTGGCATTAGTTTTGAAAAATCTGACGATATTTTACTTTGGTAACATTTTTTAATTGAGAATGTAATAAAAATGGTACTAGCATTATTAATTATAAGATGTTTATAGGCACAGCTCTGATTATTACACAGCTGGTAAGCGGTATTGAAACAGACAGACAGACGGACATGGCTAGATCGACTCTCCTAGTGGTTCTGATCAGGAATATATATACTTTATGGGGTCGGGAACGTCTCCTTTAATGCGTTACAAAATTCTGACCAAAATTATAATACCCTCTGCAAGGGAATACAAATTTTTACAGGGCTATTTTTTTTTTAAATTGATTTTTTTTGCCTTATCGTTAGTTTACAATGGCAAAAATATCTTTTAAAAGCGACAAGGTCGTTTCTAAGATAGTTTTTTAATGACAGCGATCTGGCTGCACCGGAAACTTTAAACGCGCTTATCTCGAAACTATATTTTTTGTCAGCGGGACCGACTTTATAAAATTTCCTAATAACTTAATGTGTTTTAAAATTTCGTTGTGAAAGTTGATGTAAATTTTCAAAAGAAAGTGAGTGTAAGTGTGGGTGTCAGAGGCACTGACTTTATTAATTTTTTTTAAATAAATGGGTGTATGTGTATGTTGATAATGTGTATAAATATATATATATATATATATATATATATATATATATATATATATATATATTATTATATATAGGCAAGCCTATAATAACTGGCATGTGTTCTTCGTAGCAATAAGGTACGCCTTTGAGGAGCAGTATAAATGTAGTTCAGTGTAAATTTATTTAATATAGATCGCCTATTATTTATGTATTTTTGTAGGAGTAACTGCTAATATTCACTTATTTGTTGCTAGTTTGAATGTTGAAAATTGTATTTTTTTTTGCACTTGCACTTGTGTGTATGCACGTGGTTGCTAAAATTGTGAACTGTATGTGAGAGTGTATTTTTGCACTTGCACTTGTGTGTGTCTGCACGTGGTTGCTATTTCTTTTTTAACTTGCAATTTACATTGGGGAAAAAAGTTATAACAAAAATTTTACCTTGTCTGATAAATCGCTGCTCCTTTTAACTCCTCGATGGACCATGGATAAGTTAGCCGGTGGCTATCATAGGAATTGATGGATGTTGAAGAGAATGTCGCGTAAGCCAATGCTGCTGATCTTGATGCGGATTGTTGAAGGCTTCTGCAGGTTTGCTTGGTGTTGCTGGATTGATGGTGAATCGGCCCAAGATAAAAATAAAACACGCGGAGCTTTTTTCGTCTTTGTGAACCGGTTCGGTTTTAACTTGACATAGGCAGTGTGCCCGTTTGCGGCTGTATATATAGGCATAATTTTGTACATGTTATCCTCTTATTTGAAACTATGGAATTATAACTTTTACAAATACTTGTTTTGCACTTAAAAATACAATGGAATGGAACTAAAAATGCTTGTTCTTCACTTACAATGAAATTAATGGGTTTTCCTCACTCAAGATTACAATTAATATATTGAATTAATATTTACAAAATGCTTTTTCTTCAATCAATGGGTTAGCAAACGCTAACACTACTAAAACGATAATTCATTAATTTTCCCAAAACTTGTGATATAAAATATTTGAATGTTGGCATTAGTTTTGAAAAATCTGACGATATTTTACTTTGGTAACATTTTTTAATTGAGAATGTAATAAAAAATGGTACTAGCATTATTAATTATAAGATGTTTATATGCACAGCTCTGATTATTACACAGCTGGTAAGCGGTATTGAAACAGACAGACAGACGGACATGGCTAGATCGACTCTCCTAGTGGTTCTGATCAGGAATATATATACTTTATGGGGTCGGAAACGTCTCCTTTAATGCGTTACAAAATTCTGACCAAAATTATAATACCCTCTGCAAGGGAATACAAATTTTTACAGGGCTAATTTTTTTTAAATAGATTTTTTTTGCCTTATCGTTAGTTTACAATGGCCAAAATATCTTTAAAAAGCGACAAGGTCGTTTCTAAGATAGTTTTTTAGTGACAGCGATCTGGCTGCACCGGAAACTTTAAACGCGCTTATCTCGAAACTATATTTTTGAAAACTCGACTACAAGTTTTAACTATCTCTAAAACAGATTGAGTAACAGACTGATTTCAATAGCCTTGTGAAAAAAAAATAAATTTTCAAAACAATTAAAAAGTTTAATCTTAAAGAAATTATTTTTTGCTTCCTAGGTATATGTATATGTGGAAGGAAATAAACTATGTTTGTCAACCAAATTAACTTACTGGCCCACTGTGCAGAACACCGGCCATTGCCAAAAAATAATGGTGGCTCACCGCCATTTGCAATCGTCAGTGTTGCCAACTCTTTGGGTCGACTAAAAGCTAACTAGCCTTTGAAAAATGCTAAGAAATGGTAGAAACTTTTCATGGAAGCTAAAACAAAAAACTAGACTATTATCGAAAGATTATCTCTCCAAATATGCTTTTTTGACCAAAATACTAATAAGTACCAAAAAACTAGACTATTATCGAAAGATTATCTATCCAAATATGCTCTTTTAACTAATCGATGTATTTTTTCGATTCAAATGGAAAAATACTAATAGGTACCAAATACCTAAAGCTGCCAGATGTTTTTAAAAATCTAAAATTACATCAATTTGTATGTATTTTAAAATGTAGTTGTGCATTTTTTGTCAGCGGAACCGACTTTATAAAATTTCAAAATAACTTGGTGTATTTTTAAATGTAGTTGTGAACGTTTATGTCAGCGGGGACCGATTTCGTAAAATTTTCAAAATAACTGGATGTATTTTAAAATGTAGTTGTGAATTTTTTGTCAGCGGAACCGACTTTATAAAATTTTAAAATAACTTGGTGTGTTTTAAAATGTCGTTGTGAATGTTGTTGTCAGCGGGACCAATTTTGTAAAAGTGTCAAAATAACTGGCTATATTTTAAAATGTAGCTGTGAAATTTTTTGTCAGCGGGACCGACTTTATAAAATTTCATAATAAAATTTCGTTGTGAAAGTTGATGTAAAATTTTCAAAAGCAAGTGAGTGTAAGTGTGGGTGTCAGAGGCACTGACTTTATTAATTTTTTTTAAATAAATGGGTGTATGTGTATGTTGATATGTGTATAATATATATATATATATATAATATATATATATATATATATATATATATATATATATATATATATATATATATATATATATATATATATATATATATATATATATATATATATTATTATATAGGCAAGCCTATAATAACTGGCATGTGTTCTTCGTAGCAATAAGGTACGCCTTTGAGGAGCAGTATAAATGTAGTTCAGTGTAAATTATTTAATATAGATCGCCTATTATTTAGTATTTTTGTAGGAGTAACTGCTAATATTCACTTATTTGTTGCTAGTTTGAATGTTGAAAATGTATTTTTTTTTGCACTTGCACTTGTGTGTATGCACGTGGTTGCTAAAATTGTGAACTGTATGTGAGAGTGTATTTTTGCACTTGCAATTGTGTGTGTCTGCACGTGGTTGCTATTTCTTTTTTTAACTTGCAATTTACATTGGGGAAAAAAGTTATAACAAAAATTTACCTTGTCTGATAAATCGCTGCTCCTTTTAACTCCTCGATGGACCATGGATAAGTTAGCCGGTGGCTATCATAGGAATTGTTGGATGTTGAAGAGAATGTCGCGTAACCCAATGCTGCTGATCTTGATGCGGATTGTTGAAGGCTTCTGCAGGTTTGCTTGGTGTTGCTGGATTGATGGTGAATCGGCCCAAGATAAAAATAAAACACGCGGAGCTTTTTTCGTCTTTGTGAACCGGTTCGGTTTTAACTTGACATAGGCAGAGTGCCCGTTTGCGGCTGTATATATAGGCATAATTTTGTACATGTTATCCTCTTATTTGAAACTATGGAATTATAACTTTTACAAATACTTGTTTTGCACTTAAAAATACAATGGAATGGAACTAAAAATGCTTGTTCTTCACTTACAATGAAATTAATGGGTTTTCCTCACTCAAGATTACAATTAAATATTGAATTAATATTTACAAAATGCTTTTTCTTCAATCAATGGGTCAGCAAACGCTAACACTACTAAAACGATATTTCATTAGATTTCCCAAAACTTGTGATATAAAATATTTGAATGTTGGCATTACTTTTGAAAAATCTGACGATATTTTACTTTGGTAACATTTTTTAATTGAGAATGTAATAAAAAATGGTACTAGCATTATTAATTATAAGATGTTTATAGGCACAGCTCTGGTTATTACACAGCTGGTAAGCGGTATTGAAACAGACAGACAGACGGACATGGCTAGATCGACTCTCCTAGTGGTTCTGATCAGGAATATATATACTTTATGGGGTCGGAAACGTCTCCTTTAATGCGTTACAAAATTCTGACCAAAATTATAATACCCTCTGCAAGGGAATACAAATTTTTACAGGGCTAATTTTTTTTAAATAGATTTTTTTTGCCTTATCGTTAGTTTACAATGGCCAAAATATCTTTAAAAAGCGACAAGGTCGTTTCTAAGATAGTTTTTTAATGACAGCGATCTGGCTGCACCGGAAACTTTAAACGCGCTTATCTCGAAACTATAGTTTTGAAAACTCGACTACAAGTTTTAACTATCTCTAAAACAGATTGAGTAACAGACTGATTTCAATAGCCTTGTGAAAAAAAAATAAATTTTCAAAACAATTAAAAAGTTTAATCTTAAAGAAATTATTTTTTGCTTCCTAGGTATATGTATATGTGGAAGGAAATAAACTATGTTTGTCAACCAAATTAACTTACTGGCCCACTGTGCAGAACACCGGCCATTGCCAAAAAATAATGGTGGCTCACCGCCATTTGCAATCGTCAGTGTTGCCAACTCTTTGGGTCGACTAAAAGCTAACTAGCCTTTGAAAAATGCTAAGAAATGGTAGAAACTTTTCATGGAAGCTAAAACAAAAAACTAGACTATTATCGAAAGATTATCTCTCCAAATATGCTTTTTTGACCAAAATACTAATAAGTACCAAAAAACTAGACTATTATCGAAAGATTATCTATCCAAATATGCTCTTTTAACTAATCGATGTATTTTTTCGATTCAAATGGAAAAATACTAATAAGTACCAAATACCTAAAGCTGCCAGATGTTTTAAAAATCTAAAATTACATCAATTTGTATGTATTTTAAAATGTAGTTGTGCATTTTTTGTCAGCGGAACCGACTTTATAAAATTTCAAAATAACTTGGTGTATTTTTAAATGTAGTTGTGAACGTTTATGTCAGCGGGGACCGATTTCGTAAAATTTTCAAAATAACTGGATGTATTTTTAAAATGTAGTTGTGAATTTTTTGTCAGCGGAACCGACTTTATAAATTTTAAAATAACTTGGTGTGTTTTAAAATGTCGTTGTGAATGTTGTTGTCAGCGGGACCAATTTTGTAAAAGTGTCAAAATAACTGGATGTATTTAAAATGTAGTTGTGAATTTTTTGTCAGCGGAACCGACTTTATAAAATTTTAAAATAACTTGGTGTGTTTTAAAATGTCGTTGTGAATGTTGTTGTCAGCGGGACCAATTTTGTAAAAGTGTCAAAATACTGGCTATATTTTAAAATGTAGCTGTGAAATTTTTTGTCAGCGGGACCGACTTTATAAAATTTCATAATAAAATTTCGTTGTGAAAGTTGATGTAAAATTTTCAAAAGCAAGTGAGTGTAAGTGTGGGTGTCAGAGGCACTGACTTTATTAATTTTTTTTAAATAAATGGGTGTATGTGTATGTTGATAATGTGTATAAATATATATATATATATATATATTATTATATATAGGCAAGCCTATAATAACTGGCATGTGTTCTTCGTAGCAATAAGGTACGCCTTTGAGGAGCAGTATAAATGTAGTTCAGTGTAAATTTATTTAATATAGATCGCCTATTATTTATGTATTTTTGTAGGAGTAACTGCTAATATTCACTTATTTGTTGCTAGTTTGAATGTTGAAAATTGTATTTTTTTTTGCACTTGCACTTGTGTGTATGCACGTGGTTGCTAAAATTGTGAACTGTATGTGAGAGTGTATTTTTGCACTTGCACTTGTGTGTGTCTGCACGTGGGTTGCTATTTCTTTTTTAACTTGCAATTTACATTGGGGAAAAAAGTTATAACAAAAATTTTACCTTGTCTGATAAATCGCTGCTCCTTTTAACTCCTCGATGGACCATGGATAAGTTAGCCGGTGGCTATCATAGGAATTGTTGGATGTTGAAGAGAATGTCGCGTAAGCCAATGCTGCTGATCTTGATGCGGATTGTTGAAGGCTTCTGCAGGTTTGCTTGGTGTTGCTGGATTGATGGTGAATCGGCCCAAGATAAAAATAAAACACGCGGAGCTTTTTTCGTCTTTGTGAACCGGTTCGGTTTTAACTTGACATAGGCAGAGTGCCCGTTTGCGGCTGTATATATAGGCATAATTTTGTACATGTTATCCTCTTATTTGAAACTATGGAATTATAACTTTTACAAATACTTGTTTTGCACTTAAAAATACAATGGAATGGAACTAAAAATGCTTGTTCTTCACTTACAATGAAATTAATGGGTTTTCCTCACTCAAGATTACAATTAAAATATTGAATTAATATTTACAAAATGCTTTTTCTTCAATCAATGGGTTAGCAAACGCTAACACTACTAAAACGATATTTCATTAGATTTCCCAAAACTTGTGATATAAAATATTTGAATGTTGGCATTAGTTTTGAAAAATCTGACGATATTTTATTTGGTAACATTTTTTAATTGAGAGTGTAATAAAAATGGTACTAGCATTATTATTTATAAGATGTTTATAGGCACAGCGCTGGTTTTTACACAGCTGGTAAGCGGTATTGAAACAGACAGACAGACGGACATGGCTAGATCGAATCTCCTAGTGGTTCTGATCAGGAATATATATACTTTATGGGGTCGGGAACGTCTCCTTTAATGCGTTACAAAATTCTGACCAAAATTATAATACCCTCTGCAAGGGAATACAAATTTTTACAGGGCTATTTTTTTTTAAATTGATTTTTTTTGCCTTATCGTTAGTTTACAATGGCAAAAATATCTTTTAAAAGCGACAAGGTCGTTTCTAAGATAGTTTTTTAATGACAGCGATCTGGCTGCACCGGAAACTTTAAACGCGCTTATCTCGAAACTATATTTTTTGTCAGCGGGACCGACTTTATAAAATTTCCTAATAACTTAATGTGTTTTAAAATTTCGTTGTGAAAGTTGATGTAAAATTTTCAAAAGAAAGTGAGTGTAAGTGTGGGTGTCAGAGGCACTGACTTTATTAATTTTTTTTAAATAAATGGGTGTATGTGTATGTTGATAATGTGTATAAATATATATATATATATATATATATATATATATTATTATATATATATATATATTATTATATATAGGCAAGCCTATAATAACTGGCATGTGTTCTTCGTAGCAATAAGGTACGCCTTTGAGGAGCAGTATAAATGTAGTTCAGTGTAAATTTATTTAATATAGATCGCCTATTATTTATGTATTTTTGTAGGAGTAACTGCTAATATTCACTTATTTGTTGCTAGTTTGAATGTTGAAAATTGTATTTTTTTTTGCACTTGCACTTGTGTGTATGCACGTGGTTGCTAAAATTGTGAACTGTATGTGAGAGTGTATTTTTGCACTTGCACTTGTGTGTGTCTGCACGTGGTTGCTATTTCTTTTTTAACTTGCAATTTACATTGGGGAAAAAAGTTATAACAAAAATTTTACCTTGTCTGATAAATCGCTGCTCCTTTTAACTCCTCGATGGACCATGGATAAGTTAGCCGGTGGCTATCATAGGAATTGATTGGATGTTGAAGAGAATGTCGCGTAAGCCAATGCTGCTGATCTTGATGCGGATTGTTGAAGGCTTCTGCAGGTTTGCTTGGTGTTGCTGGATTGATGGTGAATCGGCCCAAGATAAAAATAAAACACGCGGAGCTTTTTTCGTCTTTGTGAACCGGTTCGGTTTTAACTTGACATAGGCAGAGTGCCCGTTTGCGGCTGTATATATAGGCATAATTTTGTACATGTTATCCTCTTATTTGAAACTATGGAATTATAACTTTTACAAATACTTGTTTCGCACTTAAAAATACAATGGAATGGAACTAAAAATGCTTGTTCTTCACTTACAATGAAATTAATGGGTTTTCCTCACTCAAGATTACAATTAAAATATTGAATTAATATTTACAAAATGCTTTTTCTTCAATCAATGGGTTAGCAAACGCTAACACTACTAAAACGATATTTCATTAGATTTCCCAAAACTTGTGATATAAAATATTTGAATGTTGGCATTACTTTTGAAAAATCTGACGATATTTTACTTTGGTAACATTTTTTAATTGAGAATGTAATAAAAATGGTACTAGCATTATTAATTATAAGATGTTTATAGGCACAGCTCTGGTTATTACACAGCTGGTAAGCGGTATTGAAACAGACAGACAGACGGACATGGCTAGATCGACTCTCCTAGTGGTTCTGATCAGGAATATATATACTTTATGGGGTCGGAAACGTCTCCTTTAATGCGTTACAAAATTCTGACCAAAATTATAATACCCTCTGCAAGGGAATACAAATTTTTACAGGGCTAATTTTTTTTAAATAGATTTTTTTTGCCTTATCGTTAGTTTACAATGGCCAATAATATCTTTAAAAGCGACAAGGTCGTTTCTAAGATAGTTTTTTAATGACAGCGATCTGGCTGCACCGGAAACTTTAAACGCGCTTATCTCGAAACTATATTTTTGAAAACTCGACTACAAGTTTTAACTATCTCTAAAACAGATTGAGTAACAGACTGATTTCAATAGCCTTGTGAAAAAAAAAATAAATTTTCAAAACAATTAAAAAGTTTAATCTTAAAGAAATTATTTTTTGCTTCCTAGGTATATGTATATGTGGAAGGAAATAAACTATGTTTGTCAACCAAATTAACTTACTGGCCCACTGTGCAGAACACCGGCCATTGCCAAAAAATAATGGTGGCTCACCGCCATTTGCAATCGTCAGTGTTGCCAACTCTTTGGGTCGACTAAAAGCTAACTAGCCTTTGAAAAATGCTAAGAAATGGTAGAAACTTTTCATGGAAGCTAAAACAAAAAACTAGACTATTATCGAAAGATTATCTCTCCAAATATGCTTTTTTGACCAAAATACTAATAAGTACCAAAAAACTAGACTATTATCGAAAGATTATCTATCCAAATATGCTCTTTTAACTAATCGATGTATTTTTTCGATTCAAATGGAAAAATACTAATAAGTACCAAATACCTAAAGCTGCCAGATGTTTTTAAAAATCTAAAATTACATCAATTTGTATGTATTTTAAAATGTAGTTGTGCATTTTTTGTCAGCGGAACCGACTTTATAAAATTTCAAAATAACTTGGTGTATTTTTAAATGTAGTTGTGAACGTTTATGTCAGCGGGGACCGATTTCGTAAAATTTTCAAAATAACTGGATGTATTTTAAAATGTAGTTGTGAATTTTTTGTCAGCGGAACCGACTTTATAAAATTTTAAAATAACTTGGTGTGTTTTAAAATGTCGTTGTGAATGTTGTTGTCAGCGGGACCAATTTTGTAAAAGTGTCAAAATAACTGGCTATATTTTAAAATGTAGCTGTGAAATTTTTTGTCAGCGGGACCGACTTTATAAAATTTCATAATAAAATTTCGTTGTGAAAGTTGATGTAAAATTTTCAAAAGCAAGTGAGTGTAAGTGTGGGTGTCAGAGGCACTGACTTTATTAATTTTTTTTAAATAAATGGGTGTATGTGTATGTTGATAATGTGTATAAATATATATATATATATATATATATATATATATATATATATTATTATATATAGGCAAGCCTATAATAACTGGCATGTGTTCTTCGTAGCAATAAGGTACGCCTTTGAGGAGCAGTATAAATGTAGTTCAGTGTAAATTTATTTAATATAGATCGCCTATTATTTATGTATTTTTGTAGGAGTAACTGCTAATATTCACTTATTTGTTGCTAGTTTGAATGTTGAAAATTGTATTTTTTTTTGCACTTGCACTTGTGTGTATGCACGTGGTTGCTAAAATTGTGAACTGTATGTGAGAGTGTATTTTTGCACTTGCACTTGTGTGTGTCTGCACGTGGTTGCTATTTCTTTTTTAACTTGCAATTTACATTGGGGAAAAAAGTTATAACAAAAATTTTACCTTGTCTGATAAATCGCTGCTCCTTTTAACTCCTCGATGGACCATGGATAAGTTAGCCGGTGGCTATCATAGGAATTGTTGGATGTTGAAGAGAATGTCGCGTAAGCCACTGCTGCTGATCTTGATGCGGATTGTTGAAGGCTTCTGCAGGTTTGCTTGGTGTTGCTGGATTGATGGTGAATCGGCCCAAGATAAAAATAAAACACGCGGAGCTTTTTTCGTCTTTGTGAACCGGTTCGGTTTTAACTTGACATAGGCAGTGTGCCCGTTTGCGGCTGTATATATAGGCATAATTTTGTACATGTTATCCTCTTATTTGAAACTATGGAATTATAACTTTTACAAATACTTGTTTCGCACTTAAAAATACAATGGAATGGAACTAAAAATGCTTGTTCTTCACTTACAATGAAATTAATGGGTTTTCCTCACTCAAGATTACAATTAATATATTGAATTAATATTTACAAAATGCTTTTTCTTCAATCAATGGGTTAGCAAACGCTAACACTACTAAAACGATAATTCATTAGATTTCCCAAAACTTGTGATATAAAATATTTGAATGTTGGCATTACTTTTGAAAAATCTGACGATATTTTACTTTGGTAACATTTTTTAATTGAGAATGTAATAAAAATGGTACTAGCATTATTAATTATAAGATGTTTATAGGCACAGCTCTGGTTATTACACAGCTGGTAAGCGGTATTGAAACAGACAGACAGACGGACATGGCTAGATCGACTCTCCTAGTGGTTCTGATCAGGAATATATATACTTTATGGGGTCGGAAACGTCTCCTTTAATGCGTTACAAAATTCTGACCAAAATTATAATACCCTCTGCAAGGGAATACAAATTTTTACAGGGCTAATTTTTTTTAAATAGATTTTTTTTGCCTTATCGTTAGTTTACAATGGCCAAAATATCTTTAAAAAGCGACAAGGTCGTTTCTAAGATAGTTTTTTAATGACAGCGATCTGGCTGCACCGGAAACTTTAAACGCGCTTATCTCGAAACTATATTTTTGAAAACTCGACTACAAGTTTTAACTATCTCTAAAACAGATTGAGTAACAGACTGATTTCAATAGCCTTGTGAAAAAAAAATAAATTTTCAAAACAATTAAAAAGTTTAATCTTAAAGAAATTATTTTTTGCTTCCTAGGTATATGTATATGTGGAAGGAAATAAACTATGTTTGTCAACCAAATTAACTTACTGGCCCACTGTGCAGAACACCGGCCATTGCCAAAAAATAATGGTGGCTCACCGCCATTTGCAATCGTCAGTGTTGCCAACTCTTTGGGTCGACTAAAAGCTAACTAGCCTTTGAAAAATGCTAAGAAATGGTAGAAACTTTTCATGGAAGCTAAAACAAAAAACTAGACTATTATCGAAAGATTATCTCTCCAAATATGCTTTTTTGACCAAAATACTAATAAGTACCAAAAAACTAGACTATTATCGAAAGATTATCTATCCAAATATGCTCTTTTAACTAATCGATGTATTTTTTTCGATTCAAATGGAAAAATACTAATAAGTACCAAATACCTAAAGCTGCCAGATGTTTTTAAAAATCTAAAATTACATCAATTTGTATGTATTTTAAAATGTAGTTGTGCATTTTTTGTCAGCGGAACCGACTTTATAAAATTTCAAAATAACTTGGTGTATTTTTAAATGTAGTTGTGAACGTTTATGTCAGCGGGGACCGATTTCGTAAAATTTTCAAAATAACTGGATGTATTTTAAAATGTAGTTGTGAATTTTTTGTCAGCGGAACCGACTTTATAAAATTTTAAAATAACTTGGTGTGTTTTAAAATGTCGTTGTGAATGTTGTTGTCAGCGGGACCAATTTTGTAAAAGTGTCAAAATAACTGGCTATATTTTAAAATGTAGCTGTGAAATTTTTTGTCAGCGGGACCGACTTTATAAAATTTCCTAATAACTTAATGTGTTTAAATTTCGTTGTGAAAGTTGATGTAAAATTTTCAAAAGCAAGTGAGTGTAAGTGTGGGTGTCAGAGGCACTGACTTTATTAATTTTTTTAAATAAATGGGTGTATGTGTATGTTGATAATGTGTATAAATATATATATATATATATATATATATATATATTATATATAGGCAAGCCTATAATAACTGGCATGTGTTCTTCGTAGCAATAAAGTACGCCTTTGAGGAGCAGTATAAATGTAGTTCAGTGTAAATTTATTTAATATAGATCGCCTATTATTTATGTATTTTTGTAGGAGTAACTGCTTATATTCACTTATTTGTTGCTAGTTTGAATGTTGAAAATTGTATTTTTTTTTGCACTTGCACTTGTGTGTATGCACGTGGTTGCTAAAATTGTGAACTGTATGTGAGAGTGTATTTTTGCACTTGCACTTGTGTGTGTCTGCACGTGGTTGCTATTTCTTTTTTAACTTGCAATTTACATTGGGGAAAAAAGTTATAACAAAAATTTTACCTTGTCTGATAAATCGCTGCTCCTTTTAACTCCTCGATGGACCATGGATAAGTTAGCCGGTGGCTATCATAGGAATTGTTGGATGTTGAAGAGAATGTCGCGTAAGCCAATGCTGCTGATCTTGATGCGGATTGTTGAAGGCTTCTGCAGGTTTGCTTGGTGTTGCTGGATTGATGGTGAATCGGCCCAAGATAAAAATAAAACACGCGGAGCTTTTTTCGTCTTTGTGAACCGGTTCGGTTTTAACTTGACATAGGCAGAGTGCCCGTTTGCGGCTGTATATATAGGCATAATTTTGTACATGTTATCCTCTTATTATGAGACTTTTAGGTAATGCGACACCTAAATCTGAAATTTTAGTCCATATTGAATTTTTTAGGTAATGCATAGCCTAAAAATAAGTCTACTATTTCTCTGGGTGTGGGCACATAAATTCTTTACAGCGTATAAATTTGAAAATTTCTTACAAAAAGTTAAACGAAGCGTCAAGAAATCGAAGATCATTTTGGAACAAATAGAAACAAAATTGTCTGTGTACAAAAACTGTACAAGAAAAAACTAATAGATTTGGAAATATTAATTTAGTTATTTTATGATTTCTATCAAGATGCCGAACAATATTTATTGCATCAAACCTAATATCCCATTTTAAAATTTCGAAATTGTTTAAAAAAGATAATGGTTTCTTTGTTGAAGGCCACAGATTTTCAAATATATATAGTTTTTTTGACACACCAGTCTTAAGTTTATCTTTGGGTATTCTCCTCACTGATTGTAATGTGAACAGTGAAGTAGAATCATTTTCTGTTGACCAAATATGTTATAAATATGTTTACATTCCCTTCAATGACAAAGTAGAATTAACTCCTTTTTTACACACTGTTAATTAATTTATAAATTAAAAGCATTTTTAAAAAATTATTTATTTCTCACAATTTTCCCCGAATCCATTTATCTTTCGCGTATTCGTGCCTTATACGACTTACGCCTGGGATTCGCGCGAGACAAACCATAATTAGCATAAAAATAACTATATAATTTAAAAAAACTTTTGGAGACAATGACAAAGCTTAGGTACGGCTTTTTACAAAATACCTACTATCTACTATCACTATTTACAGTTTAGCAAGTATTATTAAGTTAAAGTAATTAAGTAAATGTAATAATCCATAAAACTATTACTAATTTAAGCAATATTTGTATATGCCCAAGTTTACTTTCACCCCAGTTCCCCTCGAGGCGGCACCCTCTTCCTCTTCCTCTTTGGAGGTCGAGGTAAGAGTTAAAATGCCGGAAATGGAAATCCGAGAGCTAAAGGGGGAGGTCGTGGAGGTGAAAAGCCTTATGACGGCTACTATGCTAGAAGCCAATTCAAATGTTGGCGATATTAAAGAAGATACTAAATTGCTTCCCCAATTCCCTTTGACTTCCTTTGAACAACTCAAGGAAGTTAAATGCCGGAAAGGGAGATCCGAGAGCTAAAGGGGGAGGTCGTAGAGGTGAAAAGCCTAATGACGGCTATGCTCGAAACAAACTGCCAAATGTTGGCGATTTTAAAGAAGATGGGACCGGCAGAAACTAAATTGTTTCCCCAATTCCCCTTAACTTTGTTTGAACAGCTCAAGGAAGTCGACTCCCAAATAACTGGGAATGAACTAAAATATGTAAATATGTAAAAAGTCTAAACATTTCTCTCCAAAAAAGTAAAACTTTTCGTAAACAGGAAATCAGCTTTCTCCACATTAATATTTCAAAATTATATTGATTATTTTATTTTCAGATTGCATTATTCAAAACTCTTTTGGAGGACAACTTGCCGAAAAATTTTAGTAGGATATTAAGTCCAAGTTTGATAATGGAGCTTAATTATGGCGGTACTAGGGACAGGGAAGGTTTTTTTTTTGTCCTTACCATCTATTAGTGCCAATATACTTTTTTTTTTTTTGGGTATCCAAATTTTCATTTTCTTTTAATATAAGAGAAGTAGTTTCCTTAATGAATTCGATCTTCAATGGGCGGCAAAATCTAACAGATAATAATAATAATAAATAATAATAAATAATTTGTTGCGTTTCATTTGTCAACAAACAGTGAACTGTCAATTGAAGGACTATCGTGGATCTGGAAACTCTATTTGTATAAACTCTGGCCGGACGAAGCAGAAGAATATCTTGCAATGAACCACGTTGGGAAGTGCTTCTCAGACCTCGAGTTGCAATTCAAGAATGCGGGATGATGTATGATCCAAAAGATTTTTCAATGATACAAGTGCCTTATTTTCAAAATATTCTATTCACCTCCGTGCATTTTTTCCATGTCGTTGTGAATGTTGTTGTCAGCGGGACCAATTTTGTAAAAGAGTCAAAATAACTGGCTGTATTTTAAAATAAGTACCAAGTACCTAAAGATGCCAGATGTTTTTAAAATCTAAAATTACATCAATTTAAATGTAGTTGTGAACGTTTATATCAGCGGGGACCGATTTAGTAAAATTTTCAAAATAACTGGATGTATTTTAAAACGTAGTTGTGAATTTTTTGTCAGCGGAACCGACTTTATAAAATTTTAAAATGATTTGGTGTGTTTTAAAATGTCGTTGTGAATGTTGTTGTCAGCGGGACCAATTTTGTAAAAGTGTCAAAATAACTGGCTATATTTTATAATGTAGCCGTGAAATTTTTTGTCAGCGGGACCGACTTAATAAAATTTCATAATAACTTAATGTGTTTTAAAATTTCGTTGTGAAAGTTAATGTAAAATTTTCAAAGCAAGTGAGTGTAAGTGTGGGTGTCAGAGGCACTGACTTTATTAATTTTTTTAAAAAAATGGGTATATGTATATGTTGATAATGTGTAGAAATATATATATATATATATATATAGGCAAGCCTATAATAACTGGCATGTGTTCTTCGTAGCAATAAGGTACGCCTTTAAGGAGCAGTATAAATGTAGTTTAGTGTAAATTTATTTAATATAGATCGCCTATTATTTATGTATTTTGTAGGAGTTACTGCTAATATTCACTTATTTGTTGCTAGTTTGAGTGTTGAAAATTGTATTTTCTTTTGCACTTGCACTTGTGTGTAAGCACGTGGATGCTAAAATTGTGAACTGTATGTGAGAGTGTATTTTTGCACTTGCACTTGTGTGTGTCTGCACGTGGTTGCTATTTCTTTTTTAACTTGCAATTTACATTGGGGAAAAAAGTTATAACAAAAATTTTACCTTGTCTGATAATTCGCTGCTTCTTTTAACTCCTCGATGGACCATGGATAAGTTAGCCGGTGGCTATCGTAAGATTTGTTGGATGTTGAAGAGAATGTCGCAGACGCCACTGCTGCTGATCTTGATGCGGATTGTTGAAGGCTTCTGCAGGTTTGCTTGGTCTTTCTGGATTGATGGTGAATCGGCCCAAGATAAAAATAAAACACGCGGAGCTTTTTTCGTCTTTGTGAACACGGTTCGGTTTTAACTTGACATAGGCAGAGTGCCCGTTTGCGGATGTATATATAGGCATAATTTTGTACATGTTATCCTCTTATTTGAAACTATGGAATTATAACTTTTACAAATACTTGTTTCGCACTTAAAAATACAATGGAATGGAACTAAAAATGCTTGTTCTTCACTTACAATGAAATTAATGGGTTTTCCTCACTCAAGATTACAATTAAAATATTGAATTAATATTTACAAAATGCTTTTTCTTCAATCAATGGGTTAGCAAACGCTAACACTACTAAAACGATATTTCATTAGATTTCCCAAAACTTGTGATATAAAATATTTGAATGTTGGCATTACTTTTGAAAAATCTGACTATATTTTACTTTGGTAACATTTTTTAATTGATGCAATAATAAATGGTACTAGCATTATTAATTATAAGATGTTTATAGGCACAGCTCTGGTTATTACACAGCTGGTAAGCGGTATTGAAACAGACAGACAGACGGACATGGCTAGATCGACTCTCCTAGTGGTTCTGATCAGGAATATATATACTTTATGGGGTCGGAAACGTCTCCTTTAATGCGTTACAAAATTCTGACCAAAATTATAATACCCTCTGCAAGGGAATACAAATTTTTACAGGGCTAATTTTTTTTAAATAGATTTTTTTTTGCCTTATCGTTAGTTTACAATGGCCAAAATATCTTTAAAAAGCGACAAGGTCGTTTCTAAGATAGTTTTTTAATGACAGCGATCTGGCTGCACCGGAAACTTTAAACGCGCTTATCTCGAAACTATATTTTTGAAAACTCGACTACAAGTTTTAACTATCTCTAAAACAGATTGAGTAACAGACTGATTTCAATAGCCTTGTGAAAAAAAAATAAATTTTCAAAACAATTAAAAAGTTTAATCTTAAAGAAATTATTTTTGCTTCCTAGGTATATGTATATGTGGAAGGAAATAAACTATGTTTGTCAACCAAATTAACTTACTGGCCCACTGTGCAGAACACCGGCCATTGCCAAAAAATAATGGTGGCTCACCGCCATTTGCAATCGTCAGTGTTGCCAACTCTTTGGGTCGACTAAAAGCTAACTAGCCTTTGAAAAATGCTAAGAAATGGTAGAAACTTTTCATGGAAGCTAAAACAAAAAACTAGACTATTATCGAAAGATTATCTCTCCAAATATGCTTTTTTGACCAAAATACTAATAAGTACCAAAAAACTAGACTATTATCGAAAGATTATCTATCCAAATATGCTCTTTTAACTAATCGATGTATTTTTTCGATTCAAATGGAAAAATACTAATAAGTACCAAATACCTAAAGCTGCCAGATGTTTTTAAAAATCTAAAATTACATCAATTTGTATGTATTTTAAAATGTAGTTGTGCATTTTTTGTCAGCGGAACCGACTTTATAAAATTTCAAAATAACTTGGTGTATTTTTAAATGTAGTTGTGAACGTTTATGTCAGCGGGGACCGATTTCGTAAAATTTTCAAAATAACTGGATGTATTTTAAAATGTAGTTGTGAATTTTTTGTCAGCGGAACCGACTTTATAAAATTTTAAAATAACTTGGTGTGTTTTTAAAATGTCGTTGTGAATGTTGTTGTCAGCGGGACCAATTTTGTAAAAGTGTCAAAATAACTGGCTATATTTTAAAATGTAGCTGTGAAATTTTTTGTCAGCGGGACCGACTTTATAAAATTTCATAATAAAATTTCGTTGTGAAAGTTGATGTAAAATTTTCAAAAGCAAGTGAGTGTAAGTGTGGGTGTCAGAGGCACTGACTTTTATTAATTTTTTTAAATAAATGGGTGTATGTGTATGTTGATAATGTGTATAAATATATATATATATATATATATATATATATATATATATTATATATAGGCAAGCCTATAATAACTGGCATGTGTTCTTCGTAGCAATAAAGTACGCCTTTGAGGAGCAGTATAAATGTAGTTCAGTGTAAATTTATTTAATAAAGATCGCCTATTATTTATGTATTTTTGTAGGAGTAACTGCTAATATTCACTTATTTGTTGCTAGTTTGAATGTTGAAAATTGTATTTTTTTTTGCACTTGCACTTGTGTGTATGCACGTGGTTGCTAAAATTGTGAACTGTATGTGAGAGTGTATTTTTGCACTTGCACTTGTGTGTGTCTGCACGTGGTTGCTATTTCTTTTTTAACTTGCAATTTACATTGGGGAAAAAAGTTATAACAAAAATTTTACCTTGTCTGATAAATCGCTGCTCCTTTTAACTCCTCGATGGACCATGGATAAGTTAGCCGGTGGCTATCATAGGAATTGTTGGATGTTGAAGAGAATGTCGCGTAAGCCACTGCTGCTGATCTTGATGCGGATTGTTGAAGGCTTCTGCAGGTTTGCTTGGTGTTGCTGGATTGATGGTGAATCGGCCCAAGATAAAAATAAAACACGCGGAGCTTTTTTCGTCTTTGTGAACCGGTTCGGTTTTAACTTGACATAGGCAGTGTGCCCGTTTGCGGCTGTATATATAGGCATAATTTTGTACATGTTATCCTCTTATTTGAAACTATGGAATTATAACTTTTACAAATACTTGTTTCGCACTTAAAAATACAATGGAATGGAACTAAAAATGCTTGTTCTTCACTTACAATGAAATTAATGGGTTTTCCTCACTCAAGATTACAATTAATATTGAATTAATATTTACAAAATGCTTTTTCTTCAATCAATGGGTTAGCAAACGCTAACACTACTAAAACGATAATTCATTAGATTTCCCAAAACTTGTGATATAAAATATTTGAATGTTGGCATTAGTTTTGAAAAATCTGACGATATTTTATTTTGGTAACATTTTTTAATTGAGAGTGTAATAAAAAATGGTACTAGCATTATTAATTATAAGATGTTTATAGGCACAGCTCTGATTATTACACAGCTGGTAAGCGGTATTGAAACAGACAGACAGACGGACATGGCTAGATCGACTCTCCTAGTGGTTCTGATCAGGAATATATATACTTTATGGGGTCGGAAACGTCTCCTTTAATGCGTTACAAAATTCTGACCAAAATTATAATACCCTCTGCAAGGGAATACAAATTTTTACAGGGCTAATTTTTTTTAATAGATTTTTTTTGCCTTATCGTTAGTTTACAATGGCAATAATATCTTTTAAAAGCGGACAAGGTCGTTTCTAAGATAGTTTTTTAATGACAGCGATCTGGACCGGAAACTTTAAACGCGCTAATCTCGAAACTATATTTTTGAAAACTCGACTACAAGTTTTAACTATCTCTAAAACAGATTGAGTAACAGACTGATTTCAATAGCCTTGTGGAAAAAAAATAAATTTTCAAAACAATTAAAAAGTTTAATCGAAAAGAAATACTTTTTTTCCTTCCTAGGTATATGTATATGTGGAAGGAAATAAACTATGTTTGTCAACCAAATTAACTTACTGGCCCACTGTGCAGAACACCGGCCATTGCCAAAAAATAATGGTGGCTCACCGCCATTTGCAATCGTCAGTGTTGCCAACTCTTTGGGTCGACTAAAAGCTAACTAGCCTTTGAAAAAAGCTAAAAAATGGTAGAAACTTTTCATGGAAGCTAAAACAAAAAACTAGACTATTATCGAAAGATTATCTCTCCAAATATGCTTTTTTGACTAATCGATGTATTTTGCGATTCAAATGGAAAAATACTAATAAGTACCAAAAAACTAGACTATTATCGAAAGATTATCTATCCAAATATGCTCTTTTGACTAATCGATGTATTTTTGCGATTCAAATGGAAAAATACTAATAAGTACCAAATACCTAAAGCTGCCAGATGTTTTAAAAATTTTAAATTACATCAATTTGTATGTATTTTAAAATGTAGTTGTGCATTTTTGTCAGCGGAACCGACTTTATAAAATTTCAAAATAGCTTGGCATTACTTTTGAAAAATCTGACGATATTTTACTTTGGTAACATTTTTTAATTGAGAATGTAATAAAAAATGGTACTAGCATTATTAATTATAAGATGTTTATAGGCACAGCTCTGGTTATTACACAGCTGGTAAGCGGTATTGAAACAGACAGACAGACGGACATGGCTAGATCGACTCTCCTAGTGGTTCTGACGATTGCAAATGGCGGTTCCGCTGACAAAAAATTTCACAGCTACATTTTAAAATACAGCCAGTTATTTTGACTCTTTTACAAAATTGGTGCCGCTGACAACAACATTCACAACGACATGGAAAAAATGCACGGATGTGAATAGAATATTTTGAAAATAAGGCACTTGTATCATTGAAAAATCTTTTGGATCATACATCATCCCGCATTCTTGAATTGCAACTCGAGGTCTTAGAAGCACTTCCCAACGTGGTTCATTGCAAGATATTCTTCTGGTTCGTCCGGCCAGAGTTTATACAGAGTTTCCAGATCCACGATAGTCCTTCAATTGACAGTTCACTGTTTGTTACTACAATCGTCCCATTGAAATTGACAAATGAAACGCAACAAATTATTTATTATTATTTATTATTATTATTATCTGTTAGATTTTGCCGCCCATTGAAGATTGAATTCATTAAGGAAACTACTTCTCTTATATTAAAAGAAAATAAAAATTTGGATACCCAAAAAAAAAAAAAAAAGTATATTGGCACTAATAGATGGTAAAGGACAAAAAAACCTTCCCTGTACTTAATATCCTACTAAAATTTTTCGGCAAGTTGTCCTCCAAAAGAGTTTTGAATAATGCAATCTGAAAATAAAAATAATCAATATAATTTTGAAATATTAATGTGGAGAAAGCTGATTTCCTGTTTACGAAAAGTTTTACTTTTTTGGAGAGAAATGTTTAGGCTTTTTGTAAAACACTTACATATTTGAGTTCATTCCCAGTTATTTGGGAGTCGACTTCCTTGAGCTGTTCAAACAAAGTTAAGGGGAATTGGGGAAACAATTTAGTTTCTGCCGGTCCCATCTTCTTTAAAATCGCCAACATTTGGCAGTTTGTTTCGAGCATAGCCGTCATTAGGCTTTTCACCTCTACGACCTCCCCCTTGAGCTCTCGGATCTCCCTTTCGAGCATTCTAACTCTTACCTCGACCCTCAAAGAGGAAGAGGGTGCCGCCTCGAGGGGAGCTGGGGTGAAAGCAAATTTGGGCATATGTGGATCCATTTTACTTAAAACGAAAAAAATTATGTTAGCAATTTTTTATAAAAACAACTTATTATTAACAACTTTGAAAAAGAAAATATTGCTTAAATTAGTAATAGTTTTATGGGTTAGTACATGCAAATTTTTATTTCTTGGTTAGAATGCTCACTATTACACGAATGCAAAAAGTTGAAAGATGGGCCAAAACACAATTGACAAAACGCCACAGATTAACTTTCAACTTTTAGCACTCTATACCTGGTTGGCCGACTTGATTATTGCAACTTCCTTTTTTACTTCCATTTGGCGGCAGCAGCAAATTAGGCAATTAAATTTGCAGAAACGTCTGGGGCAACTCAAGGAACGGCAGAAAATTTCCAGCGACGAAATATTGTTGAATTTAATTTTTTGGCCGAACCGACACGAATAAATTGGTTTGGGTATTGTTGGTAATTTTTATAGTTTTTCACCGAAAAAGATTAAAACAACTCGCGAGCTCTACTGCTATCACGTCGGGGTCACCATGAAAATCTAATACTCTTTTGTATTAATAACGTGAAAACTTGTGACTGCAGTAGTTCGAGACGATTTATTTTGCGGAACATGTGAAGAAACTATTTCGAAAGCACGACGACGAAACGGAGTGGTTACAATGACGTTCGATTGATCACTAACTTTAATATTTCAATAATTTTTCTTAGAACCTAACTTATGCTACGGTGGCGGGAGACGGGCGAATTCGCAAGGGCGAACGGACGAAAGCTTATACAAATATTGCTTAAATTAGTAATAGTTTTATGGATTATTTCATTTACTTAATTACTTTAACTTAATAATACTTGCTAAAATGTAAATAGTGATAGTAGATAGTAGGTATTTTGTAAAAAGCCGTACCTAAGCTTTGTCATTGTCTCCAAAAGTTTTTTTAAATTATATAGTTATTTTTAAGCTAATTATGGTTTGTCTCGCGCGAATCCCAGGCGTAAGTCGTATAACGCACGAATACGCGAAAGATAAATGGATTCTTCAACATCCAACAATTCCTATGATAGCCACCGGCTAACTTATCCATGGTCCATCGAGGAGTTAAAAGGAGCAGCGATTTATCAGACAAGGTAAATTTTTGTTATAACTTTTTTCCCCAATGTAAATTGCAAGTTAAAAAAGAAATAGCAACCACGTGCAGACACACACAAGTGCAAGTGCAAAAATACACTCTCACATACAGTTCACAATTTTAGCAACCACGTGCATACACACAAGTGCAAGTGCAAAAAAAATACAATTTTCAACACTCAAACTAGCAACAAATAAGTGAATATTAGCAGTTACTCCTACAAAAATACATAAATAATAGGCGATCTATATTAAATAAATTTACACTGAACTACATTTATACCGCTCCTCAAAGGCGTACCTTATTGCTACGAAGAACACATGCCAGTTATTATAGGCTTGCCTATATATTATAATATATATATATATATATTGATACACATTATCAACATACACATACACCCATTTATTTAAAAAAATTAATAAAGTCAGTGCCTCTGACACCCACACTTACACTCACTTGCTTTTGAAAATTTTACATCAACTTTCACAACGAAATTTTAAAACACATTAAGTTATTATGAAATTTTATAAAGTCGGTCCCGCCATATAGCCAGTTATTTTGACACTTTTACAAAATTGGTCCCGCTGAAAACAACATTCACAACGACATTTTAAAACACACCAAGTTATTTTAAAATTTTATAAAGTCGGTTCCGCTGACAAAAAATTCACAACTACATTTCAATTGTTTTGAAAATTTATTTTTTTTTTCACGAGGCTATTAAAATCAGTCTGTTACTCATTCTGTTTTAGAGATAGTTAAAACTTGTAGTCGAGTTTTCAAAAGTATAGTTTCGAGATAAGCGCGATTAAAGTTTCCGGTGCAGACAGATCGCTGTCATTAAAAAACTATCTTAGAAACGACCTTGTCGCTTTTACAAGATATTTTTGCCATTGTAAACTAACGATAAGGCAAAAAAATCAATTTAAAAAAAAATTAGCCCTGTAAAAATTTGTATTCCCTTGCAGAGGGTATTATAATTTTGGTCAGAATTTTGTAACGCATTAAAGGAGACGTTCCCGACCCCATAAAGTATATATATTCCTGATCAGGATCACTAGGAGAGTCGATCTAGCCATGTCCGTCTGTCTGTCTGTTTCAATACCGCTTACCAGCTGTGTAATAACCAGAGCTGTGCCTATAAACATCTTATAATTAATAATGCTAGTACCATTTTTTATTACATTCTCAATTAAAAAATATTACCAAAATAAAATATCGTCAGATTTTTCAAAAGTAATGCCAACAAAAATTTTGTAAATATTAATTCAATATTTTAATTGTAATCTTGAGTGAGGAAAACCCATTAATTTCATTGTAAGTGAAGAACAAGCATTTTTAGTTCCATTCCATTGTATTTTTAAGTGCGAAACAAGTATTTGTAAAAGTTATAATTCCATAGTTTCAAATAAGAGGATAACATGTACAAAATTATGCCTATATATACATCCGCAAACGGGCACTCTGCCTATGTCAAGTTAAAACCGAACCGTGTTCACAAAGACGAAAAAGCTCCGCGTGTTTTATTTTTATCTTGGGCCGATTCACCATCAATCCAGAAAGACCAAGCAAACCTGCAGAAGCCTTCAACAATCCGCATCAAGATCAGCAGCAGTGGCGTCTGCGACATTCTCTTCAACATCCAACAAATCTTACGATAGCCACCGGCTAACTTATCCATGGTCCATCGAGGAGTTAAAAGAAGCAGCGAATTATCAGACAAGGTAAAATTTTTGTTATAACTTTTTTCCCCAATGTAAATTGCAAGTTAAAAAAGAAATAGCAACCACGTGCAGACACACACAAGTGCAAGTGCAAAAATACACTCTCACATACAGTTCACAATTTTAGCATCCACGTGCTTACACACAAGTGCAAGTGCAAAAGAAAATACAATTTTCAACACTCAAACTAGCAACAAATAAGTGAATATTAGCAGTAACTCCTACAAAAATACATAAATAATAGGCGATCTATATTAAATAAATTTACACTAAACTACATTTATACTGCTCCTTAAAGGCGTACCTTATTGCTACGAAGAACACATGCCAGTTATTATAGGCTTGCCTATATATATATATATATATATATTTCTACACATTATCAACATATACATATACCCATTTTTTTAAAAAAATTAATAAAGTCAGTGCCTCTGACACCCACACTTACACTCACTTGCTTTTGAAAATTTACATTAACTTTCACAACGAAATTTTAAAACACATTAAGTTATTATGAAATTTTATTAAGTCGGTCCCGCTGACAAAAAATTTCACGGCTACATTATAAAATATAGCCAGTTATTTTGACACTTTTACAAAATTGGTCCCGCTGACAACAACATTCACAACGACATTTTAAAACACACCAAATCATTTTAAAATTTTATAAAGTCGGTTCCGCTGACAAAAAATTCACAACTACGTTTTAAAATACATCCAGTTATTTTGAAAATTTTACTAAATCGGTCCCCGCTGATATAAACGTTCACAACTACATTTAAATTGATGTAATTTTAGATTTTAAAAACATCTGGCATCTTTAGGTACTTGGTACTTATTTTAAAATACAGCCAGTTATTTTGACTCTTTTACAAAATTGGTCCCGCTGACAACAACATTCACAACGACATGGAAAAAATGCACGGAGGTGAATAGAATATTTTGAAAATAAGGCACTTGTATCATTGAAAAATCTTTTGGATCATACATCATCCCGCATTCTTGAATTGCAACTCGAGGTCTGAGAAGCACTTCCCAACGTGGTTCATTGCAAGATATTCTTCTGCTTCGTCCGGCCAGAGTTTATACAAATAGAGTTTCCAGATCCACGATAGTCCTTCAATTGACAGTTCACTGTTTGTTGACAAATGAAACGCAACAAATTATTTATTATTATTTATTATTATTATTATCTGTTAGATTTTGCCGCCCATTGAAGATCGAATTCATTAAGGAAACTACTTCTCTTATATTAAAAGAAAATGAAAATTTGGATACCCAAAAAAAAAAAAAAGTATATTGGCACTAATAGATGGTAAAGGACAAAAAAAAAACCTTCCCTGTCCCTAGTACCGCCATAATTAAGCTCCATTATCAAACTTGGACTTAATATCCTACTAAAATTTTTCGGCAAGTTGTCCTCCAAAAGAGTTTTGAATAATGCAATCTGAAAATAAAAATAATCAATATAATTTTGAATATTAATGTGGAGAAAGCTGATTTCCTGTTTACGAAAAGTTTTACTTTTTTGGAGAGAAATGTTTAGACTTTTTACATATTTACATATTTTAGTTCATTCCCAGTTATTTGGGAGTCGACTTCCTTGAGCTGTTCAAACAAAGTTAAGGGGAATTGGGGAAACAATTTAGTTTCTGCCGGTCCCATCTTCTTTAAAATCGCCAACATTTGGCAGTTTGTTTCGAGCATAGCCGTCATTAGGCTTTTCACCTCTACGACCTCCCCCTTTAGCTCTCGGATCTCCCTTTCCGGCATTTTAACTTCCTTGAGTTGTTCAAAGGAAGTCAAAGGGAATTGGGGAAGCAATTTAGTATCTTCTTTAATATCGCCAACATTTGAATTGGCTTCTAGCATAGTAGCCGTCATAAGGCTTTTCACCTCCACGACCTCCCCCTTTAGCTCTCGGATTTCCATTTCCGGCATTTTAACTCTTACCTCGACCTCCAAAGAGGAAGAGGAAGAGGGTGCCGCCTCGAGGGGAACTGGGGTGAAAGTAAACTTGGGCATATACAAATATTGCTTAAATTAGTAATAGTTTTATGGATTATTACATTTACTTAATTACTTTAACTTAATAATACTTGCTAAACTGTAAATAGTGATAGTAGATAGTAGGTATTTTGTAAAAAGCCGTACCTAAGCTTTGTCATTGTCTCCAAAAGTTTTTTTAAATTATATAGTTATTTTTATGCTAATTATGGTTTGTCTCGCGCGAATCCCAGGCGTAAGTCGTATAAGGCACGAATACGCGAAAGATAAATGGATTCGGGGAAAATTGTGAGAAATAAATAATTTTTTAAAAATGCTTTTAATTTATAAATTAATTAACAGTGTGTAAAAAAGGAGTTAATTCTACTTTGTCATTGAAGGGAATGTAAACATATTTATAACATATTTGGTCAACAGAAAATGATTCTACTTCACTGTTCACATTACAATCAGTGAGGAGAATACCCAAAGATAAACTTAAGACTGGTGTGTCAAAAAAACTATATATATTTGAAAATCTGTGGCCTTCAACAAAGAAACCATTATCTTTTTTAAACAATTTCGAAATTTTAAATGGGATATTAGGTTTGATGCAATAAATATTGTTCGGCATCTTGATAGAAATCATAAAATAACTAAATTAATATTTCCAAATCTATTAGTTTTTTCTTGTACAGTTTTGTACACAGACAATTTTGTTTCTATTTGTTCCAAAATGATCTTCGATTTCTTGACGCTTCGTTTAACTTTTTGTAAGAAATTTTCAAATTTATACGCTATAAAGAATTTATGTGCCCACACCCAGAGAAATAGTAGACTTATTTTTAGGCTATGCATTACCTAAAAAATTCAATATGGACTAAAATTTCAGCTTTAGGTGTCACATTACCTAAAAGTCTCATAATATGGACTATTTTTCTACTTTTAAGGTTAAGGGTTTTAATTTTTTTTTATAGCCTTATTAAAAGTAGTCAATTTTACCTAAAATTTTCTAGCTGCTTTTAAACCATTTCTGTAAAACATTTTGATAAAATATTATTGGTGAACAATACAATGTATGAATTAGTTGCTTATTGTTAAACAGTTAATAAAAAAAGGAATTATTTTAAGTTTCATTTCGCTTAAATGTTATACTAGATTTACGGAAAATTATAAGCTATCGTTATCGTAAGTGAAAATTTTGTGAACCCTGTGATCCCAAGCTAAATAAACTTGTTTCCACCATTTGTGAATCTGTTTTATTTACACTTTGCTCTTCAAAGTATTTTTTTATAATATATTCTTTTAATGGAAGTCGTCTTGACGAAATTTCATTCACAAAAACTATCGGTTTCTTTCACAACCTGACTTGGGAGATCCTTCACCTCCCAAAACTAAGTGAGTAATGTCTCCATAGTAGGCTCGAAATCCACCCGAAAATCGTTTCTTGGCCCAGCAGCGAGCCACACAGGTTAGGTTTAGACCCTGAGAGAAGTACTGAAGAAAGAATATTCGCACCTGTAACTTTAGTCCTCACGGTTAAAAATGGAATTTAAATTCGATTAGCAAGTCTTTTCGAAATAAAGGTGCCTTCTGCACCTGAATCGATCAGGCCTCGGGCTGGGAAGTTTTCTCCTAAATGACACACATGGACGAAGGCTGTGCCTAAAAGGACTCCTCGCTGATTGGAAACAATGTGGACAGAAGTGGACTGTATTGGGGTAGCTTCTTGCATAGTTGCTAAATCCTGTGCAGAGCTATTATGGTTACTAGGAATGTCTTTATGTAGGAGCGTATTGTGGCGTTCCTTGCAGGTAAAACAGTTGTGCCTACTTTTGCACTCACGCAGATGATGTCCTCTAGCGAAGCAATTTAAAAAAAATCGCCAAGTGGGAATTTCGGATTTTTTGGTAGCTTGGATGAGCAAAGAAAGACCAAAAGGCAGACCCAATTAGAAGTGGAAACTTCAGAGTGCTCAAGCGCCAACAAACACCCTTGAATGGTGCTTTGGATTTCCTTTAAAGCTGTCCCTGATTCAACACCTATCGTTGACAGATTAAAAAGGATTTTTAACTGGCTGTTGACGTCTTTTATTCTCAAAACGTTCTATAAGCGCCCCCCATGCGGATTCGAAACCATCATTAGCAAGTGGAGATTTGGCAACAATGGCTTTAACTTCTCCACTGGTTTTAGCAGTTGTTGGCCAACGCAAATAGTCACCGTCAAACACCTCTGTATCACATGGTGGAAGATTACAGCCTTTGGAACTAAAATCAGGCCCCGGATTGGGCAGTGACAGTGCTGTAGAAGTAGAAATTTGTACGATTTGATCACTCAATGATGTGTTTATTTACGCATCCTTTGCATACGAAAAATGCATTCCAGTTCCCTGAAAGCTCCCTTTCCTTTTTGTTCGAGACGGGACAAGAAGCAAGCCTTCTCTTACAACCGATCTAAGAACGAATCTTAATGCCTTCCATTGCAAAGTAGTTTAAACTTCGGAAACGCTTGACATTCCCTTCCATTTGTACTTTACGAAGGAAGCATTCTACAGCGCACTGTTAGAATGAACTTAATACGTTCCTCAGGAACCTTTCTGGATAGCTTCCAAAGCGTAACACATCTAAAGAATGAATATTGATCACTTCCACAAGAACACAGTTAGAATGATATCAAAATATGCCTTCTAATAGTCTTATCCAAGAATGCAAATATTATTGTTCCCAAAAAAGCTATTGGGAACCGTTCTATTTTTTAATTTCAATTTTTATTTATTTAATTTTTTATACAAACACTTGCTTTTAAATTTATTGTTTTACTCTGGGTCGTTTACTTTCTCTCTCATCTTTTTGGCCATACTTTTAGTTTTATTCTTAGCCCGATTAACTCCGATATTAGCACGAATAAGTGAGAGGCAGGGAGAGTGTAATAGGTCAAGAGCGTAACAACGTTTAGATTTTGCCGTTCCAAACATCTCCTCAACGATGTTCAACTCCTAGGAGAGAATTACAGAGAGATAGACAAGAGTATCACCATTAGAGCGCCTGCCCTTCCAACAGCATCCAACAACTGAGAGCAAGAGAAGAGAAAATTTAAAAGTAAAATAACAAAAGAAGCACCAAATTAAATCGTCAAAGGTATTGATGATATATCTGATATCATCCACATATAGTAAAACATAAATAATTGTCTTGATATCGCCTCTATCTTGAACATACATATGTATATACAACGATCAACGGGTGAATTTTAAGTCCACATTCCTGCTCAAAAACTTCAAACCAGAATCTATCTGCTTGTTTGAGCCCATAAATTGATTTGTTAAATTAAACGTATGTAGCTTTCACGAGTGCAAATAATTCCTTGAGGAACTTTCACATACATTTCCTCCTTCAGCGTACCACTGAGAAACGCAGTTTGGATGTTAATCCATGTGATGTACTTTAAAATTATATTGATTTGCAATCGATAAAATAAAACGTTTCATCGTAGTCTATTTGATATTTTTGTGTAAAACCGCGTGCAATTAGTCTTGCTTTATATTTAATTATTCTTTTCGTTTCATCATGCTTCAAAGTAAAAAAATCTTACAATCTTCAATGTTCCTATTTTCAGGCCTTTTAACAATAGTCCATGTTTTATTTAATCCATGAGCAGAAAGTTATGGTCTATTTTTCAATCTTTCGCTTCATTTAGTTACATCGTTAGCTTTATTAGCAATTTAATTTGTTTCTAGACTGCTTAAGTTTCTTGCTCTCATTCAGGTCCCTGTCGTTATCGCTATCCTTTCTTTCGTTCAGGATTTCTTGTTCAGAACATTCCATACTCTCATATATAAATGTTTTTTTTCACGTTATCCTTACTCTCATTCAGCAACTCTAGTTCAAAATGTTCCATTGTTTGTAGGTTTATTGAGTTTTTATTATTTATATATGTGGTTGCCCCTAGAACATAATCTAGTGACAGTAGGACGCTAAACCAACACTTGAATTAGTTTAACTCAGAGAAAATCATGCATATGAGGGCCAAAAAACAAAGCGATGCTCACTCGTAGAATGCAGAGTAATTGAATACACAAGGATTACTTGAGTACTGATTTTATTAGGGCAGAGGTCGGGTTTATATACACGATTTCAGAGTCAAGGGGGCCACCATTGCACAGAAGTGGAATGGGGTTGTTAGTTCTAAAATATACAGCGTCAACATATTTGTCTCCCACACAGGGAATTTATAGGCTAGAGTTAGTAAAAATAGAATCCGGGTTTTGAAGGTAAAGCAGGCAGAGCTATAGCTGTCTGTATGCGTCGACTGAAATGATATGCTAACATACTCCCGGCCGTTGAACAGATGTTCAACATTATCCAATATTGATCTCAAGGCGTCGGATACGGGCGTCTGGTGATGTCTTCTTGGGGTGTTGATTAAATTGGCCTCGCTGGCAAGTCGATGTCCTTTGACGATGACGAGGTTGGTTGAGGCGACCTCTTTTGGAAACGTTTCCATACATAAAATATTATCAACCCAAGTGATAAAATTAGGGCGATATAGGCACTTATGTGGTGGTTGTAGTTCGACGATCTCGTTTGGCATTTTTATTTTTATTATTGGAATCAGTTCCTTGCTGAGCTCATTTAATTCATTATAACTTAACTTTAATGAATTATTTGCTTGTGAAACTTTAGCAAGCGGTGCTAAAGATTCATTTAGAATACCAAATCGAGCATATGATAATTTCAATGTTCTAGTAGAGGTTACCTGATGGCCAATAACACTCAGAACAGAATTTCTTAAAGTGCACTTCGGATCCAAGGATAAAAGTCCAATACTATCAATTGTAATGGTTGATAATTGATCATCACATACTGCTGATAACTCCATCAGTGATTTAATTGAAAATATCCATTGATTTTCAAATAACTGTGTTGATACTAACGGCAGTGTTAATTTAAAGATTACATAATCCTTTACCACATTTGCTTCTGCCTTCATCAACTTATAAAGTTGAAGTACGTTGTTGTTGACGAGAGGGTGCATTTTTCCTTGAGGCATGTGAATTTTTAGTTTATCCAAATGTTGTCGAAGTTGCTTGGAAGAAACGAGAAGTGGACTTATTTCATTGTGATGCACATTTGTCAGAACATGTGAAATTTCTGTCTGAACTCTCTGAAGACTTGCTGCCAATATGGATAATTGATTCGTCAACGCAATATACCATTGAAAGGCTTTAAGAGAATCTAGACGAGCATTAGCTATATCCTCCATTTGTTGAGTTATTATTTTTATCCTTTTATCGATAGCAGCTTCATCTCGTTTCATAATGTTTATTGTAGAAACAATTATCGAAGTTTGATTCTTAACTAATTCTGAAATGTAATCTTCATTCGATTTCACCTTTTGAATAGTCGATGACATCTTCTTGGCATATTCTGTGTCTAATACGCCAAATAAACTGTTGGAAATATTTCCAACAATATCCAAGGGAGAACGACGCGTTCTTGACATGTGGAGTAAATTATTTTTAGTTTTTATTTCTTCATAAACGTGTTGGAAATTATGGTATACAGCAACACATGCTTGGACTGGTTGTATATGTGAACACAATTGATTGTAAAGTCTGCAGTTGCTAGTCGAGTAGGTCCAATTTTTTTGTGATCAATTTCTAGCCATGAATCATTGGTAAGGGCTCTTCCGCCTTTTTCGTTCTTGATCTTGTTTGGTCTCTTTTTCTGCATCTTCTCGATTCATTTCCTTGCTTTTTTGCTCCTGGCTCTACTTGACGGAAGAGTGGAGCAAACTTATGAATTGCTCTTTTAAATACTCCTGTTGCAGTTTTTACGTCTACAACTCGCACATATTTATCTTGACCTGGATCAATTTTAACTATTCGTTCAGTAGGCCATTGCAGCATAGGCACATGGTCTTCCTTAACAATAACCATCATGCCTTTTCTTACGTTTTTATGGGCCTGTTTCCATTTTGAGTGTTGTTGCAGGCCTGTTAAATATTCTCTGGACCACTGTGTCCCGAATGTGTGCTTAAGTCGCTGCACCAGTTCCCATTGTTCAGGTAGCGATTTTATTTGAAGTGGTTCTGGGTCTGGCTGAGCGACTAGTGCTCCTCCAATCAGTGCATTTGATCCCAATGGCTATTTCTCCAAATTTTTATTGGCTCCAAGCATTTTGTGCCAAGAAATGGGGGTTATGTTGTGCCATAAGTTCAGTTTTCAGCTGGAAATATTTAATATCTTCAGACGGATTGTAGCTCCAAACAATTATTTGCTTGAATTGGTCCTTGGGATTGATCCAGACTTGCCGATAATTTTTTTTAAAGCAGCCTTAAAACATATTTGTTAATTCTATAAATGGCTCTTATATAAACAACAGCACCAAACGCTTTTTCAGAAGCATCCACAAATATGTGTAGTCTTGCTTATGAGGTATTTTTCCATCGAAAATGTGTCGTGGAATAGTCATTTTGTTTAAGCAAAGCAAGTCCTGTCTGAAGGCCTCCCACCTTTCCTTTAGGGAAACTGAAATCTCTGTGTCCCAATCTAGTTTAAGGACTGAAAGATTTTGTATAAATATTTTTGCTCTGATTATGACTGGAGCAAAAAGAGGCTACCACTCTTTTTGTAATTGTTTGTTGCTTTGCCACACAAGGTCATTTTAATTATATTTATTTTTATATCACTATATGGATATACATATTTATATTTACAGCGTTTTTCTTTGTAGTTTTTCGTTTTTTTTTAAACATCTTTGTTTGTAGATTTATTGAGTTTTTATTATTTATATATGTGGTTGCCCTAGAACATCATTTAGTGACAGTAGGACGCTAAACCCAACACATGAATTGGTTTAACTCGGAGGAAAATCAGCATATGAGGGCCAAGACACAGCGATGCTCACTTTTAGAATGCAGAGTAATTGATACACAAGGATTACTTGAGGTCGTAGGTTTATATACACGATTTCAGAGTCAAGGGGGCCACCATTACACAGAAGTGGAATGGGGTTGTTAGTTAAACATATATTGCATTGCTTAGGTTCTAAGATATACGACGTCAACATATTTGTCTCCCACACAGGGACTTTATAGGCTAGAGTAAGTAAAAATAGAATCCGGGTTTTGAAGGTAAAGCAGGCAGAGCTAGCGCTGCCTGTATGCGTCGTCTGAAGTGAACACGTGTTCAACATCATCCAATATTGATCTCTAAGGCGTCGGATACGGGCGTCTGGTGATGTCTCTTGGGTGTTGATTAACATTGTCCTTTGACGATGACGAGGTTGCTGAGGCGACCTCTTTTGAATAGTTGATGACATCTTGGCATATTCTGTGTCTAATACGCCAAATAAACTGTTGGCAATATTTCCAACAATATCTAAGGGAGAACGACGCGTTCTTGACATGTGAAGTAAATCATTTTCAGTTTTTATTTCTTCATAAACGTGATGAAACTGATGGCATACAGCAGCACATGCTTGGACTGGTTGTATATGTGAACACATTGGACCAACCTTAATTGTCCCCATGTAAAATGTCTTTACATCTACGAGGTACGGTTTTAAATCATAATAAGCTATGATTGTCCAGTCTGCAGTTGCTAGTCGAGTAGATCCAATTTTTTCGTAATAAATTCCTGGCCTTAAATCAAACCTGGTTATATTAATCGGGCCTGCAGCAGCTAATGGTAATAGCAGCAGCAAGATTAAGAACGGCATCGATAGCATTGGTAGGGATGGGCTCTTCCGCCTTTTGGTTCTTGATCTTCTTCTTCTGCATCTTCTCCATTTATTTCCTTTCGTTTTTCTCCTGGAATAGTGGAGCAAGCTTTTGAATCGCTCTTTAAATACTCCTATTGCAGTTTTACGTCTGCAACTCGCACATATCCATCTTGGCCTGGATAAATTTTAACTATTCGTCCAATAGGCCATTGCAGCATGGGCACATTGTCTTCCTTGCAATAACATCATGCCTTCTCTTACATTTTTATGGGCCTGTTTCCATTTTGAGTGTTGTTGCAGGCCTGTTAAATATTCTCTGGACCACTGTGTCCAGAATGTGTGCTTAAGTCGCTGCACCAGTTCCCATTGTTCAGGTAGCGATTTTATTTGAAGTGGTCTGGGTCTGGCTGAGCGACTAGTGCTTCTCCAATCAGTAAATGACCTGGTGTTAGGGCTGTAAGGCCATTAGGATCATCTGATCTTGGTGTAAGAGACCAAGAATTTAAAACTGCCTCAACATTTGTGATAACAGTGCTCAACTGCTCAAAGTGAGGTTAGCAGTTGATACATTTTTATTAATAGTGTTTTTGCTGATTTTACTGCAGCTTCCCATAATCCACCAAAGTGAGGGGATCTCGGTGGAATACATTTAAAATGGAAACCCTTCGTATTGCACAGCTGGACTATAGAGTTCTTAGCCTGCTGTGAGTGGATTATTTCTTTTAAACTCTTTTAATTGGTTGCTGGCGCCAACGAAATTTGTCGCATTGTCGCAGAACAGGGTCTGTCATTTCCTCTACGACTTATAAATCGTTGTAGTGCTCCAAGGAATGCAGCAGCTGTTAAATCTCCCACAAGTTCCAGATGGACAGCCTTTGTCGAGAAACATACAAATACAAATGCATACAAATGTATGCCTCGCCTCGGACCTTGTGGTGTGTCCAGAAGGGTCCACAATAATCGACTACGTATTTAAAAACGGTTGATTTGTGGAAACTCTATGCTCAGGCAGTTTTCCCATTATATGAGAAAGCAATTTCGGACGAAACCTGGTACATGGCAC